>NC_080670.1:120892780-120971330 GCF_030247195.1 Topomyia yanbarensis | reverse complement strand
TGATCACATTCTGACAGGGAGAGAGTTACCCCATATTACTAGAGTTTCCGGTCATGTCGCCATGGAACGTTTTGTCTAGTGGATATGGGAGTTATTTTTCAATTTTATTATTTTTTTTATTAATTAACAAGGACCTAGATTGTTGGTACCGAGGATAGAGTCTTCCGGACGATCCCGATTCATGATGGCGCGAGCGCGGGAGTTTGTAAGTTGACGCTTGAGATCGTGTTGCTAAGTTTATGAGTACTGAGATTTTCACCTTATCACCGGGGTGTAATCATGTTTGCGAGTTCGTGGGCGTAGGTTGCTTGGAAAATCGCGAGGGGCTCTAACGTTTGTGCGCTGACGTGATTTTGTAACGTGTGTTGTTGTCTGATATTAAATTTTTGGTGCGCGGTTAGAATTCTGGCAGAGAGTGGGATCGTTTATATCGATAGGGTTCCCGGTCATGTCGCCATGAGACGTGTTGTCTAATAGGTATGGGCGTATTTTCTTAATTCGTTCAGCTGAAGGCATGGACCTAGGCTTCTAGGATCAAGAATAGACTTCCGGACGTGATCGATTCGCAATCGCGTGCGCGAGGGCATTTTTGTAGGTTCCCGCTTGAGACCGCGTTTGAGAATGTGCGAGTGTTAAGACATTCACTATCACCATCTTTGCTGACCCAGCTGAAGGCGGGTGTAGAATGGCAGTATAGGACTCAAAAAGAAGAAATAAAGGACAATATATGAGAGACATAATAGATTAGATAGGTACAAGATACAGCTGAATTTATGATCATACATTAGTACTTCAAACTCTACCAATACTTGAATAGCCAACCACCACACATAGCAGATCCTTTCTTTTTTATGACGCTAGCCGTGCATTGAAGAATGCCTAAAACTCTGAACTAGGCCCCGTCAAGTCCAGTCCGTCATCTGTCCGTCTCGTCCTATCGTGTCTGGGGCTTCCAGGTTACATGCATTCACCAGACGAGACTAGCTTATGTCAGCTTAATTGTGCTCTGGTTTCGTAGAATCGAGGCGATCATCGAAATGATAGATCCTACGAGTGAATGCACTTGGCCCAGTCACCTGTCGACCATTTGTATATTCGCGAGTTTGAATGTTTACGTGTGTATGGGAAGTGTTGTGTGTTGAGATATGTGTGTTACCAGTAAATAATAAGTTAATACAAATAATATTTAATGTATTAAAATAAGACATGTGCAATATGCTACTTGCAGTTTTTGGTCGTTCCTACTTATCTGATTCAATTGAGTATGAGAGTACATCTCAATTCTTCTAAAACCTGGCGACGTCTGATGGTAGCGAATAGTCATTGTTGGCAGCAATGTTACCCTTTTTGATGAATGAACTCGGAGAGGTCATCATAGGAATGTGACGCATGAGACCGAAAATAAATAAAACAAAATGAAATAAAGAGAAGAGTTAGTATTATTATTGAGTATTATTTGAACAACACACATGTAACATGCAATAAAACTACTTGGAATAGTCTAAATGCCAGAAAATGATATATATTTACTATTAACGACAATTGCATTCCGTTAAAAGTTTCTCATGCTATGCTGACCGGGAATGGATGATTGATGTGCGTCGGTAAATTAATTGTACCTTCATTTATCCAATCCGATAGAGTCGAATCGAATGCACGAATTGAACACCGATAAAAAGAGATCCAAAGAAGGATAACCCACTATTCTATCACATAAGCGAGTTCTGCATCCATTCCCTGACCCATATGTCACAAATACTCAGACGAACACAGTTCTGCATCCATTCCCTGACCCATATGTCACAAATACTCAGACGAACACATACACAGATAGACATACGACTAGCACATAACAATTTTGCTATCGTTTTTTACATTTCTTATAAAAGAAATGTATAGAATTCGCTCAAACTTTCAAGATTTTTTCCGAGGCCCGGAGGGCCGAGTCTTATATACCAATCGACTCAGCTCGACGATTTGGGACAATGTGTGTGTGTGTGTCTGTGTGTGTGTATGTAACGGACAAATTCTCATTCGTGTTTCTCAGCAATGGCTAAACCGATCTTGTCCAAACCAATTTTAAATGAAAGAACTAAAAAACAGTATGAACGCTATTAATTTGTTTTTGATTCTGATGTTTAGTTTCCAAGATATGAATGTTTGAATGCGTAAAAATGGCGTTTTTTGCAGTTTTTTTTTAAATTATCTGCCGAAATTGAAAATATAGATTAACAATTTATATGTTTTTAGACAGCTTTAACAAATACCTTTCGAACAAGCTATAGATTGTTGAAATCGGACTATTATCAAATAAGATATTCAACATTAAATGCGGACGAAAGATTTTTATCATTTCCCATTGCCAGAAATAAGACCAAAAACATGTAATCTATTATTAACGCCAAAACGGCTTATTCTAGGTCAATAGTATCTTCGGAGAATTTAATGGAAGTAATATGCCATTTCTTTTGGTATTGTGCTTTTGCTGATTAATCCCCCTATGAGTGAGATATTTTCACAAATTTTCTTGGAAGTAAGCATATCGAAATGATGCTTTCAGCAGATTTGTAGCTCTTACTTTTGCGAATAACTTTACTACAGACTTCAAATATCTATTTTGAATACTTTAAAAGTTATGGCTTGTTGTTTGTGGATTACTCTTTATGGCCTATTTATTGTTCAATATAGTAATAATCCATTGAAATAAGCCAAACATTATTTCGATAAAACGAATTTTGTATTTCATTTTTCTATCTACAACTGCTAGAAATAATCACCGAACACTTTCAAGTTGTCTGGAAGGAACTTGATAACTTATCAGTGCAAAAATGTTCATTTGTGCGAACCTTCTGACTGCAATTTTTCTAACTTATAACCATCGGATCGATCTGAAACATATCGGAAAATGAGAAGCAAAATAAATAACTCCAAGCAACGGCGTAGCCAAGAGAAGGTTTTGGGGTTTAACACCATACAACCCCCGCCCCCCTCCTACCACACCCAAAAAAATATTGAATTGAAGTTAAAAATTTATTGATGCAGACTGATTTAATTCAATATTACAATAACAATTATCTGATCCGTAGATTGATAACCTGTTGTTGTAAACATCATGAGGACTTTTGATAAGTTGTCGGAATTGGGTCCTGATATGTAACTGATCTATTGGTCTTGATTTTAAAGTAGACAACATCAAATTCCTGCCTGAAAACATTCCAATAGAAAATTCCAGAGTTCTGTAATCAATCATAATCCTCAGATTTCTTTTCAAATTGAGCTCGCTTTTGTAGAGATGTACTGTAATAAGGGTCTTTATTTAATAGGAAGCGAAGTTAAAATTGATTTAATGTTTATGAAACATAGAACAGCTCACCAAAAAAATGCATAACTTTCAACATTTGCTAAAAATGTTTTTGCCTTTCTCGTTCACTCTAAAATTCGTCAATCTAATCCCGACCCGGAGGGCCGAGTGTCATATGCCAATCGACTGAGTTCGTCGAGATCGGAAAATGTCTGTGTGTGGGTATTAGGGTGGGGCAAAATGATCGTTTTTTCAGCACAGCACTTTTTTGGTTCCTTTTGGGGTCCCAAACAACTGTGCAAAATTTGGGGTCGATTGGTGTTGACCCGGCGTAGCGCATTGCGTTTGAAATTTGTATGGAGATTAGTATGGGAAAACCTACATTTTTGCATTTTTAATTTTACAGACTACAATTCTTTCTTTAGTATGCAAACAAATAGATAGAAGTGTAGTCCAGGATATGCTGAACAACTTTGCCGAAAGATGTATGGTGTTAGAATGTCTCTAAGCCAAGTTATAGCTGTTCAAAGTTCGATACATCAAATTAAATGCCAAAAATCATTTTTATTGCCAACACTGCCGGTGTACCATGGTATTTCATATAGCATTCCAAAATAACATTATATATTTTAGTTTTACCACATTGGTATGTTTGGATGAATTATTCAAAAGCCTTAGCTCAATTTCATGCGCGTAGATAGTGGAGCAATAGGGCGTAGAGAGTGGGGATGGGGGGGGGACTTTAATATGTAGAAATTCGAACTGAAATGTTGTCGAGTTGGAATGTTCAGATGAATTATTTCAAAACAATTACACAATGTCCTACGCATAATAGTAACGATGAAATAAAACATACTGTATCCCTTTGCCTTGACTTTTATCAATAGAAGTTACGTTACAGACTAAATTAACTGATGTCGCGTTGATATGTCAGAGGATTATATTTCGGTTTAACCGTTGTTTGTCCGACGCGGTACCCGGGTACCTTTTTAAGTTTCAATTAATTAAATTCCTATGTTTTATTCATAGCTGGAAATTGAAATTTTGTGACATCTTAGAACTTCACTAAGTCAAGCTTTTGGGTTAATAATATTGTTGATATAGTAAGGGTGGGAGTGA
Organism: Topomyia yanbarensis; assembly: GCF_030247195.1. Lineage (NCBI taxonomy): Eukaryota > Metazoa > Arthropoda > Insecta > Diptera > Culicidae > Topomyia > Topomyia yanbarensis. Next base: position 120,966,910 of record NC_080670.1, on the reverse strand, counting down.
GGAGGGGCTCCTGGTTTTTTTTACTACGTAACAGGCCGACGTGGGTACCTGGGTACCCACAAAACTAAAATGCTCATAACTAAGGTAATATCCAACCGATTTCGATACTTTTGGCCGTTTTGGATTCAAGAACTCATCCACTTTTGGACTTGGTAAAAATGAATCGGGTTACTCCATTCGGTTCCCGGGAATCCGGGTTTCCGGAAGCAGGTTCCAGTGCGGGGGTACTATTTGCGAACTTCAATGGAATACTAGCAATATGGGCATCAAAATTCTTGGAATTGTATCAGTAGGCTGCATCTCGTAGTTTTGGAACCATTTGGTGATTTGACCCCGGAACGGACATTCCGGAGCAGGTTCCTGTGAGGCCGTGAGTGGCCATTCCATTCCAATTCCATTTTTCAAATTGCCATAGGGTCCCGCAACAATAAAAAACAGACCTCCGAGACAATTTGAAGAGTTTTGATACTCATATTGCTAGGACATTATTAAAATTTACAAATCATATCCTAGTACTGGAACATTACTCCGGAAAATCCGGATTACCAAAAACCAGATCCATTATTCCGGTTCTATTGTACAAAATCAAAAAGCAGACGAGTTCCTGAATCCAAAACATCTAAAAGTGTCCAAATCGGTTAAAGAAAGCCATAGTTATGAGCATTTCAATTTGTGGGTACCCTCGTTGGCCTATTAAAGGTGTTTTTTGTTGGACACATAACTGTTAATACGCATTATGATTTGATAGCATGCTCATTTCTATGCTGTTCGATCACGAAGCGTGAAGCTAATTTCTGGATTTCAAAATGAAATCCACCAGATCCCTACAACAATTTTTGCTTCAGGTGATCGAACAGCGTCGAAATGAGCCTCTCATCAAATCATAGTGCCTATTAAACTGAAATATAATCAATGCAATTCTCTGACATATCAACTCGACATCAGTTGATTCAGTCTGTAACGTAACTTCTATTGATAAAAGTCAAGGTAAAGGGATACAGTATGTTTTATTTCATCGTTACTATTATGCGTAGGACATTGTGTAATTGTTTTGAAATAATTCATTTGAACATTCCACCTCGACAACATTTCAGTACGAATTTCTACATATTAAAGTCCCCCCCCCCCATCCCCCTCACCCCTCACTACGCCCTATTGCTCCACTACCTACGCCCATGAAATTGAGCTAAGGCTTTTGAATAATTCATCCAAACATACCAATGTGGTAAAACTAAAATATATAATGTTATTTTGGAATGCTATATGAAATACCATGGTACACCGGCAGTGTTGGCAATAAAAATGATTTTTGACATTTAATTCGATGTATCGAACTTTGAACAGCTATAACTTGGCTTAGAGATATTCTAACACCATACATCCTTCGGCAAAGTTGTTCAGCATATCCTGGACTACACTTCTATCTATTTGTTTGCATACTAAAGAAAGAATTGTAGTCTGTAAAATTAAAAATGCCAAAATGTAGGTTTTCCCATACTAATCTCCATACAAATTTCAAACACAATGCGCAACGCCGGGTCAACACCAATCGACCCCAAATTTTGCACAGTTGTTTGGGACCCCAAAAGGAACCAAAAAAGTGCTGTGCTCGGTTGATGTGACTATGATTACGTTTTTCCATATAACAATGCCCCACCCTAGTGGGTATGTGTGTATGTGAAAAAAAAATTGACCTCTGTTTCTCAGAGATGGCTGGACCGATTTGCACAAAGTTAGTCTCAAATGAAAGGTACAACCTTCCCATCGGCTGCTATTGATTTTTTTTTATTGATTGGACTTCCGGTTCCGGAGTTACGAGTTGAAAAGTGCAATCACACAGCAAATTCCCATATAAACTGAAATGAAAAATTTTCAAAATCAAATTTGTATTTTTGATGCCAAATGACTTTAAAATGCATGAAACATTGAGATGTTTGACAAAAATTGACTTTTTTGGACTTTGGTACATTTTTGCCTTTCTCATATAGAATGGTTATGCAATCACTCTAAAAATCGTCAATCATACCGGCCGGAGGGAGTATGCAGTGAGGGGTTGCTACTTTAAAATTAAAACTAGTTTAAAATTTCTTAACAAGTTGAAAATTTTCGGCAGGACCTGGACCTCCCGGATCTTTCTCCATGATCCGCCGCTGGTTTCAAGCGATGTTTCAGTATCACATAGTATCTCAAGATCGTGGCTGTCGATCCATTGTATGTATGTGTAAATCGTACTGAACATGTAATATTCATTTCCACCATTGTATTGAACATAACCAGCCATGGAATCGTAGTCTGGACAAATGAAACAAGCACAATTGCACCACTAGGTGGATTAAAACAGGTTTTTATTTTGGGAATGCGTCGAGTTGAGACGAAACCGTAATATGATTAATAACGAGGATAACACTTTCCGAATGTAGAGAGAAATTTATGAAAAATGACGATTTCCATTCGATTCTAGCAGGTTCTGATCGATTTTGATGAGCATTTGATTTTTGTTGTATGACCAATTATATGTATAGGTCAAATGTTTAAAAACAGTAATTTAAGGTCAAGATAGCATCATTTTGAAACCGCCAATTTCGGAAGTTTAGTATCTTCGATGAGTTTTACAAACGTTAAACAGCGCATCATTTGATAAAATAATTTTGACGGTATATCGTCCAAGAAGTATTTATGGTGAATTTTCTCAGGCTAATATTCATGACTACAATAAAGTCTCAACAAATTCGCTAAAGACACGAACTCTGTTACTATTTTCTGAAAAATTAATTCTGCATAGTTATAAAACTTCAAAAATTACGGTTTCGGAATTATGCCGTTTGGACAGTATGATCGATTTTCACCAAACCGAATTTCTGGCTACGCCGCTGACTTCAAGTAAGTAGAAACAAAGTCGTTCAACACTCGTTCACAAGAAACTTCTTCGAATGCTGAATATCTATTATAACACATTGAAACCCCGATTTTATCGGCCAAATATGAACATATGTTTGATGGGCTCTGGCAGACTGAACAAGACTGAATTCGAGTAAATCCTTTCTTGAGCATGTTTTCCTTATCATGAAGATGGAAATATGCAAAAATAAAAAGTTCATCATAATAAGAAATAGTTATCAGACTACATCAAGGGACGGGAAGAATATTTTAACAGCTTCAGTTTATTATAAAGAAAAAAATGCCCGATTTAGTCAATGTCCCCATTTTGTCAGCCTAAAATACACCATGAGATTGATAAAAATGGATCTTTATTGTATGTATTATTCACTGTGTTTCACATTAATAGGTACATTTCATTTTTGGGGATTTTTTTATTGTATCGAACTACAACAATTTTTAGGTAGCTTTCAAGGGGTTATTTTATATACTTCTTCCAGGGTTTCTTTGGCGAACCTATTCCAATTCGTATACCAATTAATTGGTATACTTAAGGGTTTATATTTTGCAGATAGAGAAAATACTGAAATTTTCAGCTTTTCCTAATAAGTTTGTGAAAATTATAAATTATTTGAATTTTTTTAATAGTTTAATTTTTTATTTAACCGTGATTTTTTAATAAATAGTGACCATCGCTTCACAACGTAGTCTATTTTTCATGGCTTGCGGTGAGCACGATCTCTCGAATTGCTGAACTGAAAATTATGGAATAGAAATTAATTTTTAGTATTCTTTACAGATTTAAATCGCCGCGTTGATAGCTCTGAATTAGACCCGCTGGTGCCCTAAGACGATTTCGCTAGATTTTCAGAGCATTAACGCAAGTGACGGAAGGTTATCGAAAAGATTCGTGAAAATGAAAATTCCAGTAATGATGATGATTTTCCCAAACGGTTCGTTTTCGAGAGGTTTTTATTTGTTCTTTGGCGTTAGGATTAGCGATAATAATTCAAAGCAAGGATACTACTGGGAAGTCACCTTTAGAAAAAGTCGATGTCGAAGTAAAATTTGGACTATGCACGCATGCACTTCAGAGATAGCGTGATATCAGGAGCTGCGATTTCATTTCAAAGTTTTTTGTGAAAAGGGCGATACTTACAAATGTAAACATAAGGCTTTTTCATACATGCGAATGAGGGCTTTGAAACGCAACAAATTAACCTAAAAAATTTGATTCTACGATATTGCTTTCTTAAACTACAGCAAAAAATACAACGGGCGAAACTGTATTTTGTTTGTTTATTTAAAATTTCGCCCTCCACGCTCCATGCAAACAAACAGGGCGATACTTTTTTTGCTAGCAGTTTAGAGGCGAAACTGTTTTTTTTTTGTATTTTTTAGGATTATTAAGCTGATACCAGCTGTAAATAGTAACAATGATCGCTATTGAAAAAACCCGGACGAAATCGGTGGTGTAAACCGTTAGTTATTGTAAAAAAACGTAGGGCGACACTTCAATGCTGATAGGTGGGACCGAAAAAGTAAACAATCGCCAAAGGGGCGATACTATCATTTTGTCAATTTGAATAGCAAAAATAAATTTTAATTTAATAATTTCAAATACTTTATGAAGTTTTGGGTTTCGATCACTGAATCATGCAATCAAGGATGTAAAAAAACACAATAGCTCCTAAATAGGAAATAAAACCAAGTCTGGAAATATTCACTGTAGATTTTCTTTGAATGGTATCACTGCTAGTATCGCCCTTTTCAAGAAAAAGCGTTGATTTCTTAGTTCTCAATCGCGTTGGAAATTTGAGTAAAGTATAAACTTCAAATCGATTAAAAAAAAATTTCGATTTTTTTGGCTCAGTGCAATATATAACCCCTTTAGGAAAATTCAGATTTCCCACCACAATTTCCCATTGATTTGGTTTGAGATATCTAGCACTGATGTTGTCCTATGCTGATTTGAGCAATTCTCTGAGTCCTGCCACAATTCCATGTAGTATGTGTTATCAAAAGCATCGCGAAGCATCATGTTCTAAATGTTCTCAAACGATATAATATCCGAAGAGAGTTATAAAAGTTATAAGAAATGTCTCATCACACTGTTAGGTGGATTAATAGCGTTTTATTGATATTTTTCGGTGATTTTTAATCACCGAAAAATATCAATAAAAAACGATAGCATTTACCAACGGTGACCAAAAATAGAAAACACATCACAATTTTATAATAGTACTAAAAACTACAATTATTACAACGCAACACAACTAATAGGGTTCAACTGTTATTTTTTTAATGCGTCTGTGCACGTTGACGAGGTCGACCGATAAATCGACACACAATGACTTCCACTGCGAGCCGTGCCCACAAAGACTGCCGTTAAGCTGTTGAACAATGTCTGCAAACACAGCCCACAGAGAAAGCCAATCCACGGCGACCCGCCAATCGGCCACGCCAGTGCGCACAGGCCCTTAGCTGACTGTTGGTTTGGGCTGGTGCAGAGTATGAAATAACAAAAAACATAAGCCCTCTCGGTCTCCTCGATGCACCACTATCGAGGCGTGATGCAATAACCATCTTAAAGCAGGTGTCTGCTCAAATATGCTTGAAGATGTTTGCAATACCGTCAAACCCGACAACCTAGGAGAGGGATCATATAAGCCAGTTCTGCATCCATTCCCTGGTCCATATGTCACAAATAATCAGAAGACCCATATACACAGATAGACACACGACTAGCACACAACTGTACACTAGTACCAAAAACTACAATTATTACAACACAACGCAACTAATAGGGTTCTACTGTTATTTTTTATTTTTTTTAAGGTTGGACAGAGAATGTGCAATACTCGCAAACGAAAAAAGCAGCTCCCCTCCACACCGCATGCCAGATCCCCACAAAAATCAATCAGCGCATGTAGAATGTTGTTACAGTACTGCTGACCGACTCCCATGAAGACCCGACACACGGTGCGGAAAAAACCGCCTCCCCCGTCCGCGAATTCCACCATCTCTCCGTCCAACCCCAATGCGCCTGTGCACGTTGACGAGGTCGACCGATAAATCGACACACAATGACTTCCACTGCGAGCCGTGCCCACAAAGACTGCCGTTAAGCTGTTGAACAATGGCTGCAAACACAGCCCACAGAGAAAGTCAATTCACGGCGACCCGCCAATCGGCCACGCCAGTGCGCACAGGCCCTTAGCTGACTGTTGGTTTGGGCTGGTGCAGAGTATGAAATAACACAAAACATAAAAAAGGCCCATAAGCCCTCTCGGTCTCCTCGGGGCACCACTATCGAGGCGTAATGCAATAACCATCTCAAAGCAGTTGTCTGCTCAAATATGCTTGAAGATGTTTGCAGTACCGTCAAACCCGTCAACCTACGAGAGGGAAAGTTGGTGTTTTTAAGGAGGTTTTTGCTAATTTTCTCGAAATAATGAAGTGTGATTATAGCAATATCCATTATCCAACAATTGGGGTTTAGGAAGATTCATAATTTGTTCTTGGACGACATATTTCTATCTCTTCTCATTTATTTGTAATTTCATTACTATACTTTTCCTGTAACCGACTTGCAGGTGCTTAAAAGACTCTAATCTAAAAAATATGTTGTATATCGTTATTTACAAGATTTCATTGGAAAGCTGAGAAAATGTCCTATCAGTGTATGTACAAATATCTTTTAGTTAAGTGTACTAAATGATTTTTTACTAACGAAATAACTCAAAATTTGTGTTTTTTAATTATTCTAATTATTAATCAACAAAATTTATCGTTACTATTGTTCATTTGATGCCCCTTAATGTTCTCTATAACTTTTTATTTGACACTTTGTCAATATCTCTTCATTTTGCTGCTATTTAATAGTTAACACAGCATGAGCTCGCCACAAATGTAGTGGGTTCGAAATCGTTATTTTTCGATATGAAACGATGTGATAAAAACGATTTTGCGTCGAAACCAAAAGAGATAATTGAATGGAGTCAAAAGAAAGAACTGTAGAACTTGCTGAGATGCATTATTTCCATGATAATAATGGTGATGTTTATTATTTACTATTTTAAGAAAATTAACGAAAATGCCAATAATAGCACTAACCTTAAACTAATTTACTTTTAAAAAAATACTAAATTCACTTAACTGAAAAGTATTAATACATTTTTCACTGCAAAATTTTCCTGGCTTTCGAATAAAAAGAAAAAAAGTACAATAAGTGCCATAATTTTTCAATTAGAGCTGGTACTAGTGAAAATGAGATAAAAATATCCAAGTTGAATAACCCAAAATCATGAAAATAAGAAAAGGTAAGTGTATCATGTCAAAGAACGAATTATGCAGCTCATCAAGACTAACAATCTGAATTATTAAAATGATGAGGTTAATTATTAGGATTTTCGAGAAATGAACGAAAAATCGTTCAAAATTGTTTAATTTTCAATAAATTACTTTGAAAAGGCTACTTAAACTCATTAGCTGAAACATGCGAGGACATCACTCAATGCGAAAGTTTCTCACCTTTCGAATGGAACTAAAACATTTAAAATACAAAGTATACTTTTAAAGTTAGAGGTATTTCAAGACAAATAAGTTTTTTACACAAAAAGTTCAATAAATCTGTAACGGTTGAGATTTGATGGTATGCGTAGAACAATTTTTTTCTCCAAATATGGCAGTCTATGACCCCCCGGGAGATTCTTATCCATGAACCAAACACCCTGTATATATATATATATATATATATATATATATATATATATATATATATATATATATATATATATATATATATATATATATATATATATATATATATATATATATATATATATATATATATATATATATATATATATATATATATATATATATATATATATATATATATATATATATATATATATATATATATATATATATATATATATATATATATATATATATATATATATATATATATATATATATATATATATATATATATATATATATATATATATATATATATATATATATATATATATATATATATATATATATATATATATATATATATATATATATATATATATATATATATATATATATATATATATATATATATATATATATATATATATATATATATATATATATATATATATATATATATATATATATATATATATATATATATATATATATATATATATATATATATATATATATATATATATATATATATATATATATATATAAATATGTGGCTCTGCATAAACAACCATGCGGTAGCATGCGGCTAACCGACATTTGTGATTTCTTACCTTACCTTACCCGCCATTGTGCTATATGATCGGTGTAAAGTCAGACCAGACTAAGTAGCAAAATCTCAAAAGATTTTTTTTGTAAAAATTTATTGTCCAGTCTCTTATTATTACTTATTTAGTTACATTGTAAATAAAATTTATATCCTTCTACTGTTCGTTGATGTACTGGTCATGTAACATAACATCTGGGAAAATTCCTTCAGTATCAGCTGGTGTGTCCGACTGGATTGGTGTTGGAGAACTGGGTAGATCCAATCCTCAGGTTGTAGTTGCATTAGCCGTCGATCAATCGCTACGAAGACGTTCCGTTGGTATACCCAGATAGTTTTGTTTTCGCTACATTGAAGAAGGTGATGCTCGATGCTATCCGTTTGATCAGGACAAATACTGCAGTCGGCGTCGGCTCGTCTATTCATTTTGTAGCGTAGCTCGTTGGTAATTATCTTGCGATGATCAACTGAATACCACGCAGATCGTTGATCCGATTTTAGCAGCGGATGTGGATGGTTTAAATACTTTCTTCCAGTCGCGTAGTGGATTCTCCCTCACTATTTTCGGATCCTTCAGTTGTTTTAGGAAGCTGCAGTATATTATACTGGAGCTAGGCGTTCTTGCGATATCATCAGTTAGAAAGGCAGATTCTTTCACCACTGTACGAATGTGTTCGTATTTCCGGGGTATGGCCAGTAGATTTGGGGGATTGAGGTTGTGTTCTAAGAAACTCCAAAGAAAAGGGAGATTTGAAGCGATTTGTATCATTCGATTTGTCAGCAATGCCTTGGCTTTGATCGGTGGTGAATCTAAATTTAACCTTCCTCTGTCTTTAGGGAGTATCAGCGTTTCGAAAGCTATCCTGGTCCATCTTTTCCTATACCATAGAAATGATCCAGTTCTCGAGATAAATTTTCCACTATGCTTGTTTGGAAGTGGAATTACAGATGCTGTGTGCCATAGCTTCGATGTAATGTAGGTATTTATCAAAATGACTTTTTGTACGAGATTCAGATTTCGGACGTTGTTCATCCACATACACGTTTGGAATCCTCGTAAAACCGCAGCCCAATTGCGGTCAACTGTGTCGGAGAAGTCTTCAGCAAAATGTATTCAGAAGATTTTCTCTGTGTTTTGTATCTGCAACCACTCATTTTGTGGTGTCAAGTTTATCAAACCGATCCTTATGGCTTTAGTTTTGTGGGTGTTTATTCTTGCCCCAGAAACAAATTCGAATGCTTCAAAGGTGTTTAGAACAGCTCGCACCTGATATTCACTGCCAAGAAACATAGAAATATCATCAGCGTAGGCGTTCAAAACAGCATGTGGAAATTCTCTGTGCAGTTTATCAAGCAGTAGTTGCAAATAGATTACAAACAAAAGCATTGATAGTGGATCCCCTTGTCGTACCGATCTCTCCATTTTTATTTCATTTCCCAGTTTGCCATTGGTAAGCGCCCTTGAAAAACTGTTGTTTGTACAGTACATTAGAAGGTTAACCAGATCAGGATTAAAATTCATTTTTGCCATGGTGCTTGCCAGGAAGTTTTACTCTACCCTATCAAAAGCATGGTCGAAATCAAAAGCAACTAGCAGTGCATTCCCACGTCTCGCTTTTAGTTCACAACAGCGGTCAAGTATTCGAGCAGTGGCTTCAAATATGTTACGCTTCCCATTGGATCATTTTTGATGTTTTGATAGCACCAAAGGGAGCAAGGAATTAATTCTGTTTTTAATTATTCTAGCGAATATTTTGTAGTCCACATTCAGGAGTGAAATCGGTCTGAAAGCTTTGACGCTGTTATCGCCCTTCTTTTTCCTAACAAGCACTAGTACTCCATCAAAGAATTCTTTGGGAGCATTAGAGGACATTGCTTCGTTGATGACAAAAGTAAACTCTCTCTCAATCACTTGCCATGCCTTTAGGTAGAACTCCTTTGGCAAGCTATCGTTGCCGGGTGATTTCCGTGAGCTGCTCGATTTGATTGCTTGTAGAATTTCGCCTGAAGAAATTTCATCCATTACTCGCTGATTGTCCTCATTTTCACTGGGATGCGCTGTGTTGGGTTGAAGTCGTCATTCTCGACCGGGTGCGTGGAAGAGTATAAGCTAACAAAGTATTCTTGCACACTCTGGTGTATCGCATTTGGCTCTCGTATTGCATCATCTCCATTCTGCAATATATTAATCGAGGTTTCGGTTCGTCGGCTCTTCTGGTTTGTTATGTGAAAAATTGATGTGTTTTCTCCTGCTATGTATATTTCGCTCCAACACCGCGTGCGATGTGCATAGCTACGCTGTAAAGAGAGCATCCGTCCTTTTAGGTGATTGATTGTTTCCAGTTGACGGGGATCGCCATAATACCGATCATATACTGAACGAAGTATGACGTAGTAGGGTAGACGTGCCCTTATTCATCTCATTAGTAACCATGTCACACTATTTTGCCGATAACTTGGCTTACACTGATTGGATTGCGCTTAAATAGGTACCAACATCTTTGCTTCGTTCTAAAGAAGCAGATCAATAAAAAATCTGGCTTGGAAAATGTAAAATACTCGCGTAAGAGCGAAGCGAAAAGTTGAGTACAATGCATCCTTATTCATCCTACCATTTGAGCTAATGCGTTGAATAGAGATAGCAGACACTGCTCTAACTAATGTGTTCAAATGGGTAGTATGAATAGAGGTGCTAAGATGAATTAGGGCACAGTAACCCTACAATTCCATTCTATCATGGAATGAGCGCCTTTGAATGGACGATTTCCGTTTTAGGCAGGAGATCAGTTTAGGTTTCACGAATTGAATCCACCAGTCTATCCAAGTACGATAATTTCGTCGATGCCTTGTCCAGTATCTCCATTTCAGTTCCCGTGCAGTTCCTTAATGACCGCTGGATCATCAACCAGACTTGGATGCATACGCCATATTCCCCGACCAGGTGGATTTCCAAGTGTTGGAAGAACAGTGCGAATTATGTATGCTTTGTGGTCTGACAAAGCCGTTGCAGCAAAATTTGCGGTTCGAATCCATTCTCGCATATTTAGTGTGACAAGAATCCTATCTATCCTAGAGGCAGAGTCCGATCTGATAAAGGAGAATTCAACATGTTGGCGGTTTAAAAGCTCCCAGCTGTCGTCTACACCTGAGGCAGTCATGAATCGTTTTAGCATTGGACTATACGCGTTTGACCCAGTAGCATCTTTTTGGTTTACTACCGAATTGAAATCACCACCAATGATGAAAGTGTTCGTAGCATTATAGAAGTAGTATGGTAAAACTGTGTTGTAGAAATTTTCCCTTGCGTTGCGATTTTGAGTTCCCGATGCTGCGTACACATTAATGAAAGTTACGCCATTGATCCGTGCACTGATTAACCTTGAATCCATTCTTCTGTGTACATGGGTGAAGGTGGAAAACTTCGTGCTGCAATCGCTGTTCCTCTTTTGTGCTCGTCTTTATTGTACTCAATGATGAAGCCTGGTATGTTGAGATGTACCGTTGCCACTTCTTGCAGGAATATGATATCAAGTTCAGCGGATCGAATGAATGAATTCAGGGCGTCGAGCTTTGTCCCATTTGTCACTGCGTTCATGTTGATTGCAGCAATCTTGTAGCTCCTCATATCAGCCATTTGATCGTTGAGAAGGCGGCTCGTTGACATGTTTGCGCCACTAGCTGAGCGCTGTCACGATAGCTGCAACACGAAAACCAGCGGAGCAGCATGAGCAAGCGGCTGGGAAAGTTAAAATCTTGCTGAGGATGGCAGTATCATATGTTGCTTCGGCGGGACATATACTGTTCAGAATGTTTACCGAGGAAGCTGGGAACGCGGCTGGCATATACGTTTTATGTAGAGTTTCCTGACAGCTGGCAGCCGCTTGCAGATACAATGTACGGTTTTCCCGGCAGGACGGGTAGCTGATGGGTGCCGTTGCGGGTACGCCGTGAACTGGGAGAGGTAGAAGGAGGGAAGCGAAAGTCGCTACTGGCACATCCGTCTTGTTGATGCGGTGTTGAGACGAAGAGCTAGTCAGAATTTGTCCGACGCCAGATATTTGATAATTGTTGAGTGTAACTGCAGTAACGAAACGCTGCAGACTGCATTTTTTTGTTTCGCCGACACGACGAATGGCAGCAGGGTTCAGCTGCAGCGGGTAAAGCTGGGAACGGTGGAAACTTGCTGAAGGTGGTAGTATCATGTGTTGCTTCGACGGGACATATACTGTCCAAAATGCTTACCGTGGAAACTGACGACGCGGCTGACATTTTCGTTTTATGCAGGGTGCCATCACATCCGGCGGACGCTTGCGTACGTTTTCCCCGACTGGACAGATAGTCGCTGGGTGTCGTTACGGTGGCGCGGTGAGTATGGAGAGATGGAAACAGGGAATCGAAAGATGCTGCTTTCACATCCAATTTGTTGCTACTGCAGACGGCGAAGCTAGTCGAATTTTGCCTGACGACGAGCGCTTGCGTAATCATTTTATTGTTACACAATCGAGACGGATAGTTGATGAGTGCAGTGAGGTAACACTGTATTCTGCATTTATTTCTGTTTCGCCGACACGACAAATAGCAGCAGGGCTTAGCGGCAGCGGGGGAAGGTGGGACCGGTGGAAACTTGCTGAGGGTGGTAGTATCATTTGTTGCTTCGGCGGGACATATGCTACCCAAGATGCTTACCAGGACAGCCAAAATTTCTGCTTCCAGATACAATTTTTTGTTTCGGTGTTGAGACGCATAGCAGGTCAATTTTTCATCACGAACTGTGAATGTGTGCAGCTGCATTTCATTGTCGAACCGACGGGGCAGGTCAGAGGATTGCATTGTGATGTCGTTTCTGCTGCGCAGGCAGGGTGAGGAAATGCAGGACACAAAATCGTCGACAGCAGCTGATAATGATCGAAGTTTGCGAGGCAGTTGACAACGGTTCATCGGTGGCGGGAGCAGGTAATAAATTTGCACTTTTTTCCTGTTGTTATGATGAGATCGATGAGCACCGGGTACAGCAGCAGAGGCACAAGCAAGGAAGAAGCAGTTGGCACATTCATTTGTTTGTTGTTGCTGTGATGAGGCTGGTTCAGGGTAGTTTTTCTATTTACTGTTTGTTGCGCGAAGTCGATCGTGTGTGATGTGGATCTAGCCGTGTGTCATTCCGGGACGGTCTTTTTTCGTTGTTTCTTCTTTCATTTTCGAGAGGCGATGCTGATCTTTTTGAACTCACTGTGCTGATTTTGATTTTGTCTGCAGTCGGATCGTCGCTTTCGTCTGTGAAGCCGGCAAAAGGACTCGTAACGTTCACGATTTGACAATCGTTTGCAGCTTGGGATGTTCTGGTTGTTTCTGTTTGCTGCTGATTTCTGTTATCAGGTGTGCTTTGGAATGGCTCGGTTACCAAAGCGGTATCACTTCCAGCCAACGAGATATTTGACCCGTGGTGAGATGTGCCCTTTTTAAGCCTGCGGAGCCAGAAGTGTTTGGTTGACGAAAAGTCTGCTGCGAAAGTGACCGACCGTCGCCGTTTTTCACGATTTCGGCCAGTGTTAAACGACCACTGACGCCCAGCTTCAGAGATTTTGCATACTCAGAGTACTTTTGAGCATAGTGAACTCGTCGATTGCAATGTGGCATGTGGCGACTTGACCTTTGTAGGTTATAAGAGTCATAGTCGTGTCCACCATCACATATGACGGTATCGGTTTTGCAAGTTTCATGCGCATAATTCTCACTCCATTTGGTACACCAGGGAAAAACTCTTTCCAGACTTCATCGCGGATTGAGATAGTTTCACCATACTCACGCATCCGGTATGCTAGCTGTCTGTTACTTGTGCTCGGGCGAAGTTCATGAACTCTAACCTCAATAGATCCATCTTCCATTGACAGTGGAATGCTGTAGGATTTTCCATCGTGTTCTAGCTGGTGTTTCATGTTGTGCTCTTGTACAATGTCCTGTGCTGTTTGGGCGGAATCGGTGTCCACGAAAACACGTTGCTGACTTGCAGGTGCTGTAACTTAGTAGCTTCTATAGCGAGATTTTTTGTTATAAATTCGGCAATTGCGGGAAGATTTAGTTTGGTCAGTACAACTTTAAAGTTGATGACAAATGTTTTTTTCAATCGATGATGCCATTCTGGCAGTTGCTGGTTCCGAATATCGGAATTAAGTTTGAGATAATATGCCGGACTAAGTTCGCAAATTTCATTAAAGAAAAAAACTATTATAGTTGTCTTCAAAAAAACGTGTGCTCATGACAACAGTTTGCTGTCAACTGACTCCGACATTTGTGATTTCTTACCACTTTCACCAACGTGCTATATGATCGGTGTAAAGTCAGACCGGACTAAGTAGTAAAATCTCAAAAGATGAGAGGATGATAGGATTAAATCAAGAATTTCTTCTTCAGCTACATTTCATTTGCGCCAGATTTGAAGAATATTCTCATAACATGAATTATAGCATAAATCCATTGCGAATAATACCGTAAAGAATGCAAAGATTTAATCTTTGTAAACGTTTTTCTCTATATCAATGTAATATCGCTTAGTCCGGTCTGACACAAAACCGACATCATGCGTGCGCGTGCACTTTGTATTCATTTTCACTGAACGGCATTTGGTAGAAATGTGGCTGCAAATATGGGTATTGTTGCATACAGACCTAAATGTAAATAATCACAGTTGATTTCGCTTGTTAACCAACATGCGCTACTCTAATGATAGACTGTAAATATGTAGCATAAACAAGAAAATACATTAGGTTTGTTCCAGTACATGGAAGTTACTCTCTGTTGCTCCGGAGCAAAAAATTCCTTTTAGTGGCGATGAGAGATAAAAAACGTGGTGCATTTTAAAGGCGAGTTTGTGGTGTCAAGATAACGGTGGTGGAATATTTCACGACATCGCTGCACGGTTTTCTCAAGTTTGGAATAGATCCCGTTTCGGATTCCTGTAAAAGGAGATAACACGGCACGTTTTTGCCTTTCTCATATAGAAAGGTTATGCAATCACTCTGAAAAACGACAACCTAATCCCGGCCCGGAGGGCCGAGTGTCATATCCCATTCGACTCAGTTCGTCGAGATCGGAAAGTCTGTATATGTGTGTGTGTGTGTGTATGTATGTGCGTATGTGTCAAATAATGTCACTCATTTTTCTCAGAGATGGCTGGACCGATTTGCCCAAACTTAGTCTCAAATGAAAGGTGCAACCTTCCCATCGGCTGCTATTGAATTTTGGATCGATCGGAATTCTGGTTCCGGAATTACGGGTTTCAGAGTGCGACCACACAGAAATTTCTCATATAAACTATAGGAAAAATTAAAAATAGAATTTTTATTTTTGATGCTAAATGTGTTCAAGGTGCATGAAACGTCGAGATTTGATGCAAATTCGAAAAAAAATTTGACGACGATTCACTTTTTTGGATTTTGGCACATTTTTACCTTTCCCATATAGAAAGATTATGCAATCACTCTGAAAAACGTCAATCTAATCCCGGCAAATTTTTTTTTCGATTCGCATAAGGTTTCTGCATTTTAACAGGGGCGTAGTTGACGGTTTACGGAGAGGGTTACACCCCCCCCTCTACTGTTCATTCCCCTCCTTTAAAAATCTCCTTAAATCACCCCTCAGACCACCACCCCATCCAGCCCTCATACCCCTTCCTTTCAACCCCATCATCTTTAAACCACCACTATATCACAAAGCATACCAATTTAAACTGGAGAGTCGTTCGTTCATGGGACTTTCGCCCTCCTCGCATACCCACCCCCGCATGACAAAATGAGCTAGCAAGCAGATAACATTGATCTAATGCTGATTAGGCTAATGGAGTATGATATTTTTTGTTTCAAGTGTTTCACCGTCGACACGTAGCTCATCAAGTTCGTGGCTGGCATGCCATTGTGTATAAGTGCAAAGTGTACTAAGAATGTAATGGACATTTCTACAGCCTCCGTGCCATAGTTTAGAGAAATGAGAAAAGCACAATTGCACCGCTAGGTGGATTAAAACAGGTTTTTTCTTTGCTGACGCAGACGCCATCGTCAACAGATACGATCGCTGGTAGAGGACGGGTAAGAAGCGCTACCAGTTCGACAGCAACAAGTGTTTTCCGCCATTGTTGGCATCGGAAAATCTAACGGAGTCTCGGTAAGACGAATGTAGGTTTTTTTGTAAAAAAATATTTTACAAAATTTGTGATTCGGGAATCAATTTTTTTTTGTTTTACTTGCTTATCTGGAGTGTATTTTTCATTGTCCGGAGTAAGAATACCTTTTATAGTTGAACAATGGCTTTTATCTAGGAGAACAATCAGTACAAAGGAAGTTTTATATTGAATGAAATAATAAGAGTGATTCTTTTTATATTTTATTTAGGCACAATAAGCTTTGTTCTGGAATCAAGCGCGACCGGGATAATTTTGGAAATACAGTGTTAGCACGTGTAAGATTAGGTTACTGCGCAGGTATCCGTAGCTTATTGAACTGCTGGCAAGGGCCGGACATCTGTGTTGGTAAGTCTATTTATGCTTATTTTATCCTGGAATTGATACTGATTGGTCCACGTTTTGTATATTTGGTTCCTTTTCTTTTTTTGGATTTGTTTAAAGATTAAATTAAATTTATAAAATGAGTTTAGCATCAACGATCGAGCCTTTCCGTAAAGGTACCTCTTTCGGGGACTGGGCCGATCGTTTGGCATTTACATTTGAAGCAAATGAAGTTACAGAGCCAAAAAAGAAGTCTCATTTTATGAATCTTTGCGGTCCTTTTGTATATTCACAAATTAAACTGTTATATTCTAAGGATGCTCTTGCTACTGCGAGCTACGGTGAAATCATCAGAAGACTCAAGCAGAAATTGGACAGGACAGAACCAGACCTGGTTCAACGTTTTAGATTCAGTAATCGGGTTCAGCAACCTGACGAGTCAGCCGAAGATTTCATTCAAGCAGTTAAACTGCAGGCGGAATTGTGCGGCTTCGGCGAATTTAAAAATTTAGCAATTCAGGATACGGTTCTGGCAGGATTGCGAGATGAAAATTTGAAGCAATTACTGTTGAACGAAGAGAAGTTGACGGTAGAGTCCTTGGACAAATTTATAATTACGTGGTGTATGGCAAAGGACAATGCACGCACGCTGAAAACAAATCAATATTTTCATTCCGGGTCAGGTTTTGGAAATTATCCAACTCATAGTCCCTATGGTCCACCTGATCAAGTAAATTATATAAGGCGTCCGGTTCAGGAGAGAATGGGTTTCAAACCATATGACAAAAGACAAGATTTACACACACATAACAATTTTTATAGACACAGCATAAAAATTACAATCCAAATACACAGCAAACATTCAAATACAATAAAAATAAGGATTACCGTAATAATAATAACAAGCACAATAATTATAATAACTAATTTTTTTTTCGAGAGTTGTCCTACTGGAACTGTAGAGCTAGGTTCTCGGAAGGGCTCCCCGTCAGAATCACATACTACAATTTGCAAACGAGACAGGCAATGTCGCCCAATAAAACACTGCATTAGGCCAATTGTAGCGAGCCGTGATTCTGAATGTGATATTCATTGTACGGTATGTGCGGGCGCAGGGACTCGCGATCGCGTGTATCATCGCGAAGGGCTCGAACATTTGTACGTTAACGTGCTCGATCGCGTGTGCGTTTGTATGTCGCGTGTGCTAACGTGTATGAACTTCGCGTGTATAAATTCTATTTCATAACCATGTGCCTTTCGCACATTCGCGTGTGTTCTAGAATGATCGCGCGCGGGCCGTGAATCTGATACTCAATTTTGTTGTGTACGGTTCAGATTCCAGAAGAAAATGGGTTCTTCCATATCATTAGAGTTCTCAATCATGTCGCCGTAGAACGCGTGGTCTAGTGGATATGAGCTTTATTTTTTTTTATTGGTCCAACTGAATGTATGGACCTAAATTGCTAGAATGAAGGCTAAAGATTTCCAAACGTGACCGATTCATGATCGCGCGCGTTTGCGGGTTCGCGTTTGAGACCGCGTTTGTAACTTCGTAAGTACTAAAACGTTTACACAATTGCCGGAGTGTTATCAAGTTTACGCGATCGCGGACATAGGTGTACGTAGATGATCGCGAAGGGCTTAAGCGTTCGTATGTTGACGTGTTTGTCACGTGTGCTCGCGTGTATGTGACTTCGCGTGTATAAATTCGATTTTGAAACCCTGCGGCCATTCATATATTCGCGGACCGTCATTCTGATCTTTAGTTTTCGGTGTACGGATCACATTCTGACAGGGAGAGAGTTACCCCATATCACTAGAGTTTCCGGTCATGTCGCCGTGGAACGTTTTGTCTAGTAGATATGGGAGTTATTTTTAAATTTTATTATTTTTTTTTATTAATTAACAAGGACCTATATTGTTGGTACCGAGGATAGAGTCTTCCGGACGATCCCGATTCATGATGGCGCGAGCGCGGGAGTTTGTAGATTGACGCTTGAGATCGCGTTGGTAAGTTTATGATTGCTGAGATTTTCACCTTATCACCGGGGTGTAATCATGTTTGCGAGTTCGTGGGCGTAGGTTGCTTGGAAAATCGCGAGGGGCTCTAACGTTTGTGTGCTAACGTGATTTTACAACGTGTGTTCTTGAATGGTCGCGCGAACCGTGAGTCTGATATTAAATTTTCGGTGCGCGGTTAGAATTCTGGCAGAGAGTGGGATCGTTTATATCGATAGGGTTCCCGGTCATGTCGACATGAGACGTGTTGTCTAATAGGTATGAGCATATTTTCTTAATTGGTCCAGCTGAAGGCATGGACCTAGGCTTCTAGGATCAAGGATAGACTTCCGGACGTGATCGATTCGTAATCGCGTGCGCGAGGGCATTTTTGTAGGTTCCCGCTTGAGACCGCGTTTGAGAATGTGTGAGTGTTAAGACGTTCATTATCACCATCTTTGCTGACCCAGCTGAAGGCTGGTGTAGAATGGCAGTATAGGACTCGAAAAGAAGAAATAAAGGACAACATATGAGCGACGTAATAGATTAGATAGGTACAGGATATAGCTGAATTCATAATCATCATGATCATTCTGTTTGGCATCACTGTTTGCTATATTCCGGTCGTCAGTAGAGCTGATAGTTTTTTTTTGATTTTTTAGTGTTTTACACTCGCGATTATTTTTATTCTCGTTTTATCTGTTTATCGTTTTATTCGGTAGTACGTGTGCATTGAAATTTCGTGACTTCAAGCACGATTATATCTGCCGGTGTGATTCGTGAAAGTGATTGTTTTTGGTTGTGATTTTTGTTTTCACTTGTCATTATCACTGCACAGACGTTACGCTCAATTTTTTCGCCAAAAGCGACATCTGCTGGTGGGTAGTTGAGTTGTCGCACGTTGCGTGCAAGTTCGCTTCCATTGACGCACGTTACCCGTTAGCGTTCTCCTGCACATATTGCATACCCGCTAGGCGTTATTTCTACATCAAAAGCATGGCTTGTAACAATTGCTCGAAAGTGGTTAATGATTCTGATCGAATCACTGCTGTTTGTTTTTGCCTGCCCCAGTTGCTTATCATAGCGACAGCACCGCAGCGATATGGAGAAGAAGAAATGTGGAGAGTGCAAACGTGATATCTGCGACCTTGAACCTATCTGCTGTGGTTTTTGTGAGTCGTATTTTCACATTAGCCAGCAATGCTGTGGTGTTAACGCTCGTCTTTTGAAGGAAGCGCTTGTAGCTCGGAAGGCACTGTTTATTTGCCCCCCATGTAGGACTGAGTTGAACGGCCGTTCAATTCGGTCTTATATTGCCGACATCAATAACGATCAACTGCCGCTAGCTGATTTGCCTGGGCAAGTGCAGCAACTTTTTGATGTTGTCGCTGATTTGAGCAGGAAAATTAATGATTTTGCTGGTAAGTCACAACCGATGCAAACTATCTCTGGGTCGCCTGCTTGGCCCCGACTGGGTGTAAAACGCCGCCGGGAAGACCGCAGGCCAGATATTGTGACATCTGCTGCTAGTGGAACTAAACCAATTGATTTAAGCGGTTTGTCAGTGCCGTCTATCGTGCAAGCTGCTCCACCGGAAAAGTTCTGGTTGTATCTGTCCGGTTTAAACCCGCTAATTACCGACAGTGATATACAGCAGGTGGTATCACGTTGCCTAAACTCGTCGGACCCTGCTGTCGTTGTTCGCTTGGTTCCCAAAGGAAAAGATATCACCAACTTGACATTTGTGTCCTACAAAGTTGGGCTTGATCCCGGGTTGAAGGATTTAGCATTGGATCCTGCGTCATGGCCGGCTGGAATGAGGTTCCGTGAATTCATTATGCTGCCAAAAAACTGATTCCCTCGGCTGGGTTAGCTGTTCCCTGCCTCGTTACTTCCACCGTCCCCGGACAATGTGCACCAAGCGCGGTTGGTGCAAACAACACGGTACGAGTGTATTATCAAAATACGAGAGGATTAGGAACGAAGGTCGACGATGTATATTTGGCTGTTATGGATGGAAATTATGACGTTTATGCTCTAACTGAAACCTGGTTGAATGATAAGATTAACTCTGTGCAGCTATTTGGCGATTCATTCACTGTGTACCGAGTTGATCGCAATACCACTAACAGTACCCGCTCGCGTGGTGGTGGGGTTGTGGCTGTTTCGAACATTCTCGTCTCTTGTCGGATTGCGGAAGGAAGATTCTCTTCCATTGAGAGTGTCTGGGTGAAACTTAGCAGAGCATCTAGAAACTGTTTCATAGGAGCTGCCTACATACCTCCGGAAAAGCAACATGACTGTAATATTGTGCAGTTTCATCTTGATGCCGTGGAATACGTCTGTTCTATCGCAGATTCTGTTTGGAGATTTCAACCAACCCGGGCTCATTTGGACTCCATCTGGTCACGATTTTGCATTCCCCGACCCGACTGCTTCGAGCACCACTCCTGCGAGTCGTCTCCTAATTGATGGAATAGCCTTTCATGGACTGAAACAGGTTAGTCTAATTTCCAATCATCAGTCCCGCTTTTTGGACCTAGTTTTTGTCAGTGAAAGCGCAGTACGTGAATGTTCTGTCGTGGAGGATGGATGGATTATGATGTTCGTGGCGTCCTGGTGGGTTCCCACGGAATCTATTCTGGATGTGCAATGGCTGTGCTGATTTATACTCGAATGATAATTTCCGTAGAATGGCTTCGCGTTGTTGCGACATAGTGCCTGACGACAATTCTCTGAAATCTATAAAGAAGGACATAGCTGATTTGAAAGATGTCGTCAAAGCTCTCTCGGTTAAAGTTGACTCTAAACTGCTATCCCCAACTCTAATGCCTTGGAATCGAATTGCTGAATATAATCCAGTTTCAAACACGCCTAAGCGCAAACGCGAAGATGATTCGCCCAAAACAAAAATGCTACGTTTGAAACAATAAAAATTTCACCACCTGAGGAGCTGTTATGGGTTTACTTGTCAGCATTCGATCCCAGCACGACGGATGATGAAGTTTCTACCCTTGTGAAAGATTGTCTGGGGGAGAATCTGCAACCGAGAATAGTTCGTCTAGTTCCTAAGGACAAGGATCTCTCATCTTTGAGCTTCATTACTTTCAAAGTTGGCGTTAGCAAATCATACAGGGATAAGGCTCCGTCCAAAGATTCTTGGCCGGAGAACATCTACTTCCGTGAATTTGTGACCAATTCAAAAATCCAACGACCTATCATCAGGATTGCGGCGGAGAAGAATCCATCTGGTGGTGGACAATAGCGCCAAGCTGTTCCGGATAAACTCATCTGTCCAACTTCTTGTATCCCGGCGAGCGATTTAGGTCTACCTGGCGAATCGGCGACTTCTTCTGTGTCAGGTAAAGCCAAGAAGGTGTAGCGTTGTACATATAATATTTAGGAATTAAAATAAGCATTACCATGAAGTACCAAAAATATTGGAGAATAGCCCCTCGGCCATTCAGGCAGTACAACATAAAATACTGCTCTTTTCTCTCGTTCTCTTCCAGAGAGTGAGTGGGGGTGAACCTAGAAGCTGGGGCTCTGCGCTTCGAGAGCTCATGCGTGCACGCGCCTAGCAATCTCGTCGGCGGTTGGAATCTCATTTAGCGGGTGGTTGCGACGTCGTCGTCGCGCCCTTTGATTTGAGTACGTACAGTGTATGTACATTGCAAGTACTTTGTCGCGGGGAACAAAAAGAGACAGCGAACTGAGGGCAAAAGTTGTTTATGACTTCGGGAAAAAGACAACCTGATTTGACCTGAACTTCTGAGGTTGAAAGTCAATGCCCTAGAAATGGTTTAAGGAGGTTTTGTATCGGGAATGAAAGGACGACTTCGGCACAAAATTTGTGGTGGGAAACTATTGCACTTCGTGAAATAGTTAACCATTTCCGGTAACGAAGTTTCGAATAAACGCTTATTCTGAGGAAATCACAGTTTGTTGCGTTCACTTTGTTCTGAATCGTGGAAGAGGCAGGAGTTGTTCACATAGTTGTGCCGCGGTGTAGGACCTAAGGTAGTTTTTAAAACAGCGTGAGATTCTTTTAATTAGTTTCACTAAGAAATTTCCCTTTTCCTGTGCAGAATTAGCTAGGTCGAAAAGTGAGTGCGCAAGTTCATTCGCACGGTTTCGGAGTGTTAAAAGTAGATCGACGAATTAAGGTAAATTCCCGTATTTTTGGCTTTTTGTGTGCAAGTGCGTATTCTCATACCAACCGAATGTTGGCATTATTTTCACATATAGGCAATTTGTGATCAAGATCCCGCCACACCGCATTCGTAGCCAGAGACGCTTCTGACCCCACCATCCAGCTTCAAAGAACCCGGTAGTTCGATCCACGTGCCGGAAGAGCAGCAAGGCTGCTAGGCAGGGAAGCCATCAACGAGAGTCGTCAGCAATATAACGACGGGAGGAAAGCCAACTGAAGCATTGCCATCTTCGGTTCCAAATCACCAACCGACCGTGAGCATCGTCAACGTTCCGGCCAGCATCAGTTCCGGTCCCCGGAAACCACCAACCGACCGTGAGCATCGTCAACGTTCCGGCCAGCATCAGTTCCGGTCCCCGGAAACCGCCAACCACCACGCCTCACGTAAATCGATGTTGTAAGTACGTTCCATATTTTTATTACATGCGCATGTTAGGGAACAGTACACAACACACGCTAAGACCCTAGGGCCGCGAAATGTGAA
Organism: Topomyia yanbarensis; assembly: GCF_030247195.1. Taxonomy (NCBI): domain Eukaryota; kingdom Metazoa; phylum Arthropoda; class Insecta; order Diptera; family Culicidae; genus Topomyia; species Topomyia yanbarensis. The sequence goes on along the minus strand of NC_080670.1, from coordinate 120,943,533 downwards.
AAGGGAATACGCACACAAAAGCCACTCAATGAACACGGTACCGATTAGCTGCACAGGGTAGTGCACTAAATGAAAGCGGCGAACCGAGCAGGAAATTAGCCGAGACCGCAAAGGCGGTGATGAGAGTTAGCTAGGTTGAGAGAGTATGGGTTCGAATCCAGATGTGGAAAGTGTTTGAATTATTTTTTTTGTTGGAATAAACTGAAGTGAGATTTGAAGTCGATTTGAATATCCTAGCAAAGGTGTATTTTTTTAGTGGTTCTGGTGAAGGTTTTCTCAGGCTGTTCGGGTCGATAGTATTTCCTTTTTTTGCGGGTTAGGTTGACCCTTATGTTTCAGCCTCCTCTCCCACCTCTGAAGCGAACAGCGTATCCTTCACACATAGAATTGTGCCCGTGATGATAATTTAGCGGTATGCTCTGCTTGCCGACCGATGTTGTCTTGAAATTCTGGGTATGATGTTTCTGGCGACTTTTTTAAATGTATTGGTGGCCTTCTGAAGTTGTTTGGGGAAAGTCGGATTGTTTTGGAACCGTTTCAGAAACAACCGAAACCCGCCTTTGGATAGGGTCTCTAGCTGGGCAAGCCACCAAGGGAGTGGCGCGAAAATCATTCACTAGTTAAATGAAGGTTCCGGTCCCGACTCCCCCAGATTACAATTGGCGCCCAACGTGGGGCACGTTTTCTTTTTCTGCAAATATTGTATTTTTTTTCGCTGTAAATAAAATTTTCTTGGGTTTTTCCATTCAATTCTTCCCCATGAATATTTCTTTTAGTTTGTAGTTGTAAATATACTTTTTAGAATTTAGCATAAGTTTATTTTTTCCCAATTTACATTTTAAGTGGATTATTTGAATGAGTACAATATTACCCCACAGACTACATAGTTTTTCTTCAGAACACACGTTATTTTGGTACAGCAGCTTCATCTTCATCTTCAAATTTGCTTATTAAATATTCTATGTATTGTTGTATTATATAATTATGCGCTACATTTTTCCAAAATAATACCACGGATGCTACTTTGATTTCCCTATTTGAAAATTTTAAGTTTGTTTCTGAGTGAAAAAAGCTCATTCATAAATTATGGATAAATATCCATTCGCAGAATATTTAGATTTGGAGGAGGCGGCGTATGAATTAATGATTAGGGGCAGAACAGATGAGACTGTTGGGTTGGATCTACCGGGGAAGCAAAGGTATCTCAGAAATTTGTTTAAATCAGATATGAAGGCGGGACGTAACTATCGTTCACCCTTAAATATCCTTATGGAGATTCCACGAATTGCGGGGAAAACTGTGGAAATAAAGCGAATCATTGAAAAGAGTGGTGTTGACCCCAGAAGCGAGTCGAGACTGTTACATTACTATTATCGAGCGAAAAGATGCGTAACGGATAGTGAAATAGAAAAAACGGCACGAAGGGGGTTGGTACGACAAATAGAAGAAGTGATGCGAGAGCACATCACTGGTTAAGGAGCGGATCAATGACCTAATCAACGAAATAGGGCAGGAAAATGCGTCGACCCCAATACAGCAAATGGAGGGTGCATATACAGTTACAGGATTAGGCGGTGCAGTAGCGGGTACGGCGGATAACCAAAGCAGATATGTTGGCACGATACCCAAGACTTCTCGAGTGAATAGCGCAGACCTAGAAACAGAAAATAGCGAATTAAAACGGAAAGTAGCAGAGCTTGAGCAGTTGATGAAAGAGTTGGTAGCGAATTTGTCGACCAGAGATAAATTAGACGAAACAGCAGAAACGAAGCAGCGCGCACCAGTAGAGCAAAACAGGAACAGGCCGCCTAACCGAAAATCGAATGCAGTTACCCTGAACTTCTCCATTTCGGAAGACAGTTCTTCCGAAGAATATAACAGATCGAGACGTCAAAATAGGTTCCCTCGTCAAGGTACGCCATATCGTCAACGGAGTCGTCACTCTGGTTACGATACAGATTATTCCCCGCCTGATTACCGAAGACAAAGTGGATCACACACGCATTCGGGGGTAGGAAGACGAATTGGACGCCGAGGAACCGAGAGCAGAGAAGCTCACCGAGTGGAAAAATGGAAACTACGGTTCACAGGGGAGCCGCGAACAATTAGCGTCGAAAACTTTCTTTACAAACTTAAAAAGATCGCTGAGCGTGAAGAGGTATCGGATATGCAACTATTGAGGAACATTCATTTGTTACTCGATGGCCCAGCATCGGATTGGTTTTTCACCTTCGTGGATGAATTCGAGGACTGGTGGACGTTTGAAAAACTAATCAAATACCGCTTCGGTAATCCCAACCAGGATCAGGGCATCCGTCAGAAGATTCACGAAAGAAAGCAACAGCGGGGTGAGTCTTTCATCGCTTTTGTAACGGAGATTGAAAAACTAAACAAAATGCTTTCCAAACCGCTGTCAAAAGGTCGGAAATTTGAAGTGATTTGGGACAATATGCGTCAACACTACCGATCGAAAATCTCCATTATCGAAGTATTCGATTTGCAGCACCTACTAACGTTGAACTATCGTATCGATGCAGCGGACCCAACACTTCAAATGTCCTGGGAAGGACACCCTCGACGAACGGTGAACCTTTGTTGAAGCACAAGAGAGCGACAGTGACGAATCAGCAACGGTTAACGCGCGCAGACCACTCCGTCAGCATAACGACAAGCCGAATGAGACTCATGCTGCTAATCCATTAGCACATCGTCCAGCAAACACGTCCAGCACAGGCTCCACCTGGAACTTGTTGGATTTGTCACCAGCAAGGACACTCGTGGAGGGAGTGTACAAAACAAAAAGTAATCTTTTGTTATGGCTGTGGTAGATTAGGAAGGACAATCAGGGCCTGCGAGCGATGCGCCGGTTCAGTTCGAGCATATGCGAAAAAGGAAAACTGAATTTGGGATGCAAGATAGGGAACCCGTGCATTCGGAACGACAAGCAGGTTCCTGACGATCAGAAGACTATATTCGATCCATTACAACAAATCTACCATATTAAAATTAACACGAGTCGTTGCCCACACATAAAGGTAAATATTTTTGACACTGAAGTAGAGACATTGCTCGACTCTGGAGCAGGAATAAGTGTCATTAATTCTTTAGACCTAGCAGAGAAGTATGGTTTGAAAGTGCACCCAGCTGCTATCAGAGTTAGCACGGCAGACGGAACAGAATACAAATGCTTAGGAAGCCTTAACGTACCATATACGTACAAAAACATCACGAGGGTAATACCAACGATAATTGTCCCTCAAATGACACGGAAACTTATTCTAGGTGCAGATTTCTGGGCAGATTTCGGAATACAACCAATGATCGACACCGGCAATGGTCCAGAAAGGATTGACGCACTACAGGTATCTGGAGATGCACCGATCTGTTTCTGCATCGAACCAACAGCCCTAGAACTACCCAAACTAAATAATGAAGAAGATGAAACCCTAGATTGTCCAGCTTTTGATATCCCCAAAGAACCAGTACCGGAAGACATAGAGACGGGACATGAGTTGACGACCATTGAGCGACAGGAGTTGATAGATACGGTCAAACAGTTCGCGTTTACATCACCTGGCAAACTTGGTCGAACGAACCTCATTAAACATGAAATTGTTCTAAAGCCAGAAGCCAAACCACGAAAACAACCCATCTACAAATGTTCTCCGTACATTCAACAAGAGATCGATACGGAGATCGAAAGGTACAAAGAACTCGATGCGATTGAAGAGTGCTACAGCGAGTGGACAAACCCTATAGTGCCGGTCAGGAAGGCGAACGGCAAGATCCGTGTATGCCTTGATTCGAGACGAATAAATGCAATGACGGTTAAAGACTCATATCCTATGCAGAACATGCAGGATATCTTTCACCGTCTAGAGCAGGCCAAATATTTTTCAATAATTGATCTCAAAGACGTATATTTTCAAATTCCTTTAGCAGACGAGAGCCGAAACCTAACCGCATTTCGAACTTCCAAGGGGCTGTACCGATTCAAAGTCTGTCCCTTCGGACTTACAAACGCGCCCTTCACAATGTGTCGTCTTATAGACAGGGTCATTGGGTTTGATCTTCAGCCCAATGTCTTTGTATACTTGGACGACATTGTGAGAGCCACACGTACCCTCAGCGAACATTTTCGCCTGTTGCGTTTAGTCGCCGAGCGATTGAAGATGGCGAACCTCACAATATCCTTAGAAAAATCCAGATTTTGTAGGAAGCAGGTGCGGTACTTGGGGTACCTATTAACAGAGCATGGAGTAGCCGTAGATTCGTCGCGAATACAACCGATTCTTGATTATGCTCGGCCAAAATCGGTGAAAGACATAAGACGCCTAATGGGTCTTGCTGGATTTTACCAGAGATTTATTCCAGCGTACAGCAAAATCACAGCACCGATAACGGACCTCTTAAAAAAGGACAAGAAAAAATTCTCTTGGTCGGAAGACGCGGAGATAGCGTTCAATGAGTTGAAAGCAGTTCTGACGTCATCGCCCATTTTAGCTAACCCCGATTTCTCCAAACCATTCGTCATTGAGTCAGACGCTTCCGATAACGCGGTGGGAACCGCTTTGGTACAGATCCAAGACGGGGAGTCTCGAATTATTAGCTATTTTAGCAAAAAGCTTAGCTCCACACAGCGAAAATACGCCGCAGTAGAAAAGGAGTGCTTAGGGATACTGTTAGCGCTAGACCACTTCCGCCATTATGTGGAGGGAACACACGTTAAAATCGTGACGGATGCTAGAAGTTTACTTTGGCTGTTCAAGATCAGTGCAGAGTCGGGTAATGCGAAGCTGATAAGATGGGCACTTCGTATCCAGTCCTACGATATTGAACTAGAGTACCATAAAGGGAAACAGAATGTGACCGCCGACTGTTTATCGCGATCGATAGACCAAATTTCGGTAACACTACCAGACCCTGATTACGACGACTTGATGGTTAAAATTCAGGCTGACCCAGTACAGTTTAGCGAATATCACGTGATCGATGGGAACATTTTTAAATATGGCAAGCATCCCAGCCGGCAAACAGATCCGCGGTTTGTCTGGAAGCAGTTACCACCAGAAGGGGAACGAGTCAGCATCATACAAAACGAGCACGAAAAAGCGCACTTCGAAGTCGAGAAAACACTGTCTGCCATCAAAGAGCGATATGTGTGGCCAAGAATGAACGAGGAGGTCAGGAAGTTTTGCAGGGAATGTGTGAAATGCCAAACTAGCAAGGCAGGAAATATCAATGTCACACCTCCAATGGGTGCGCAGAAGCTGGTTGAATATCCATGGCAATTTGTCACCCTTGACTTTGTAGGGCCATTACCAGTCTCTGGGAAAAGTCGCAGTACATGCCTGTTGGTAGCGACAGATGTTTTCAGCAAATTTGTGCTGGTACAGCCGTTTAGAGACGCAAAAGCTGAGCCGTTAGTCGAGTTTGTTGAAAACATGATTTTCCGATTGTTTGGAGTACCGGAGATTATTCTGACCGACAACGGAACGCAGTTTTTGTCAAAATCCTTTAAAGAACTTCTGGCAACATACCACGTGAACCAATGGCTCACTCCTGCTTACCATCCCCAGGTAAATAATGCGGAGAGGGTTAATCGTGTCATCACTACTGCTATTCGCGCGACATTAAAAAAAGACCACAAGCACTGGACGAATGACATTCAGGAAATAGCTAATGCAATCCGTAACGCTGTGCACAACTCGACAAAATATAGCCCCTATTTCGTTGTATTTGGGCGGAATCAGGTCTCAGACGGCAGGGAGTACGCTGTGATTCGGGACAATCAATGTGCGACGGATGGAAAAGAACCTGAAAACCGGAGTAAACTGTTCAAGGAAGTGAAAGAGAACTTAGACGAAGCATACTAAAGGCATGCGAAAACGTACAATTTACGCTCTAACCCAAATTGTCCGCAATATGTTGCTGGGGAGAAAGTCCTGAAGAAAACTTTCTATCTGTCGGACAAGGGAAAAGCCTTCTGCAAGAAATTAGCCCCAAAGTTTGAGCCGTGTGTGGTTAGAAAGGTCCTTGGCTCGCACACCTACGAGTTAGAGGATAATACAGGTAAACGAATCGGTGTCTTCTTTGCTAACCAGCTCAAGAAGATGAACTCTTCTTTGCCGACCACAGGCAAATAAAATCAAAAAAAGTCAAGCTATGTATCTCTACGGAGAGACCAGAGAAAAATACACAAAATACCTACGGGGATATACGGTTTACTTCGCAACCAAACATGTAAACCAACACTGGAAATGCGAAATGGGATGGTTAGCCTTTTACGGCCACCTGATAGTGGAATCTGTGATGACTCCAATGAAGAGTAGGACGATTCATTTTAGCCTGAAACACGGCAAGGGCTATGACCTGTAAACAGTACTGGTATTAATCCCGGGAAGCCCTTGTGAAGATCGCGAAAAAGGAAGAGCAAAGAACACTATCAACCGGCAGAGGAGAACCTAACCATCGCACCAATGCGCCTTCCGTATTGCGACCGAGCAATCTTATTTCATATCATTTTGTATATATTTCCTGTAAATAGTAGCATAAGATTAGTAATTAGACCTTGAACTTCACAATACTTATCCTTATATTTTCTTCGAATGAGCTAAACGAGCTCAACAGAGCATCCAAAATGGATTCAAGGAGCTCCTGTGCAGTTCGGCACATCTTTTTCTCCATATCGAAGAAATATAATTTATTCCAGTTTGATTTTTTTTCCTTAATTTGCATCAGTATTTCCCATTTTCCTTAATTTTTTTCCTTTAGTAGAGCTCACAAAATAGTCCGGTAGCATACTTCTCCTCAGCAACATAAGTCATGGCGGTCATGCCAGAATTGAAGTCGTACTTATCCTGAAAATAAAGAAACAACCTTCACATCTTCGAGTAAAGGAACGAAGTTTTTATACTATCCTCTGGACAGATCCGTAAAAGTAGTCCATATCTCGAGCTTCCAGTCCCAGTATCCGCAAGATTCCACAAAAAAAATTTCCGCAGTTTTCGCGACACGAGTTAGACGATGAAAACAAACTGACTGACAGATGGATGATTTACCGTGAGATTGGCAATAGAATGAATGGTGAGAGTGCAAGGGGTGTGTGAATGTTTTTTTGTTGCTGTGTAATAATTTTCAAGAAATTCATATTTCGTAGTCGGATTTTTTCGACGGTTAGAGATAGTCTCTAGAAAATTAATTTGAGTCTGTCGACGATGAAAAAGTTTTTGCCTGGATACATTTCAGGGTATTTTTCTAATCGAGAGGCAGACCATTTTTTTAGTGATGAGCGTTGGACCTGGATTTCCAGAAATTGTTCTGGAGTTGGGAAAACGAGACTCACTAAGTTTTGTGCCATCGTAGATGGACGGTTAGTTGTTTTTAAAGGCCATTATCAAGAAACTCAGATTAGATCAGAGGTTGAGAATGGTCTAGTCTATTTGGGATGAACGAGAAATGAATGAATGTGGATGCCAACTTCAACAACCCAAACGATACACGCAGCAGTCTTTCTGTTTTGACAAGCTTATGCAAAAGATAGTATTTGATTCATACTTCGCGGGAAATAAGCAGCAAGGTGGATATGGGAAATGACTTGATTGGTTTTGCTGGAGACCGGAGTTGTGAAACGTTGATGGTCAGTAACAGAGTGGTTATTTGACCATATCTGGATGCAGAGAGGAGTCAATATATTGACGATGAAAACTTATGACCCCAAAACCAGAGAGGAGGGAGCCAAATATTACCCTTCGAAAATTTGATTGGTTCTTTGAATTAATGTTGCAGAGCCAATAAAATTTTCGAAAAATTAGCAGGGAATTATGTAGCGTTGTACATATAATATTTAGGAATTAAAATAAGCATTACCATGAAGTACCAAAAATATTGGAGAATAGCCCCTCGGCCATTCAGGCAGTACAACATAAAATACTGCTCTTTTCTCTCGTTCTCTTCCAGAGAGTGAGTGGGGGTGAACCTAGAAGCTGGGGCTCTGCGCTTCGAGAGCTCATGCGTGCACGCGCCTAGCAATCTCGTCGGTGGTTGGAATCTCATTTAGCGGGTGGTTGCGACGTCGTCGTCGCGCCCTTTAATTTGAGTACGTACAGTGTATGTACATTGCAAGTACTTTGTCGCGGGGAACAAAAAGAGACAGCGAACTGAGGGCAAAGGTTGTTTCTGACTTCGGGAAAAAGACAACCTGATTTGACCTGAACTTCTGAGGTTGAAAGTCAATGCCCTAGAAATGGTTTAAGGAGGTTTTGTATCGGGAATGAAAGGACGACTTCGGCACAAAATTTGTGGTGGGAAACTATTGCACTTCGTGAAATAGTTAACCATTTCCGGTAACGAAGTTTCGAATAAACGCTTATTCTGAGGAAATCACAGTTTGTTGCGTTCACTTTGTTCTGAATCGTGGAAGAGGCAGGAGTTGTTCACATAGTTGTGCCGCGGTGTAGGACCTAAGGTAGTTTTTAAAACAGCGTGAGATTCTTTTAATTAGTTTCACTAAGAAATTTCCCTTTTCCTGTGCAGAATTAGCTAGGTCGAAAAGTGAGTGCGCAAGTTCATTCGCACGGTTTCGGAGTGTTAAAAGTAGATCGACGAATTAAGGTAAATTCCCGTATTTTTGGCTTTTGGTGTGCAAGTGCGTATTCTCATACCAACCGAATGTTGGCATTATTTTCACATATAGGCAATTTGTGATCAAGATCCCGCCACACCGCATTCGAAGCCAGAGACGCTTCTGACCCCATCATCCAGCTTCAAAGAACCCGGTAGTTCGATCCACGTGCCGGAAGAGCAGCGAGGCTGCTAGGCAGGGAAGCCATCAACGAGAGTCGTCAGCAATATAACGACGGGAAGAAAGCCAACTGAAGCATTGCCATCTTCGGTTCCAAATCACCAACCGACCGTGAGCATCGTCAACGTTCCGGCCAGCATCAGTTCCGGTCCCCGGAAACCGCCAACCACCACGCCTCACGTAAATCGATGCTGTAAGTACGTTCCATATTTTTATTACATGCGCATGTTAGGGAACAGTACACAACACACGCTAAGACCCTAGGGCCACGAAATGTGAAAAGGGAATACGCACACAAAAGCCACTCAATGAACACGGTACCGATTAGCTGCACAGGGTAGAGCACTAAAAGAAAGCGGCGAACCGAGCAGGAAATTAGCCGATACCGCAAAGGCGGTGATGAGAGTTAGCTAGGTTGAGAGAGTATGGGTTCGAATCCAGATGTGGAAAGTGTTTGAATTATTTTTTTTTGTTGGAATAAACTGAAGTGAGATTTGAAGTCGATTTGAATATCCTAGCAAAGGTGTATTTTTTTAGTGGTTCTGGTGAAGGTTTTCTCACGCTGTTCGGGTCGATAGTATTTCCTTTTTTTGCGGGTTAGGTTGACCCTTATGTTTCAGCCTCCTCTCCCACCTCTGAAGCGAACAGCGCGAAGGATACACATAGAATTGTGCCCGTGATGATAATTTAGCGGTATGCTCTGCTTGCCGACCGATGTTGTCTTGAAATTCTGGGTATGAAGTTTCTAGCGACTTTTTTAAATGTATTGGTGGCCTTCTGAAGTTGTTTGGGGAAAGTCGGATTGTTTTGGAACCGTTTCAGAAACAACCAAAACCCGCCTTTGGATAGGGTCTCTAGCTGGGCAAGCCACCAAGGTGAATGGTCTCCTAAGGGAGTGGCGCGAAAATCATTCACTAGTTAAATGAAGGTTCCGGTCCCGACTCCCCCAGATTACAAAGGGTATATGTCCTTCCGAAGCAATACAAGATGCTGCACGCCCTCAATGTAAATTTCACTTACAGTCTGCTGATGAACACAACTCTACCGCCGCTGTGAATCTTCAATGTCAAAAACAAAATTTGGATCCCATCGTAACGAGCTCGTCTCTTCATAGCACATTCGGCTCTACAACGATCACAGAAGGACTAAGTACTCTATGCTATGCTGGCATGACTCATCACACCCTGGGACGCAATGCAGCTAGCACTATGGAAGCCCTTGATCCCCCTGCTACAGTCGAGCCATTGCAGCCAGCGTTCACCAGTCGTCCCGGTCCTGTGTACAGGAGTGGTGAAGGGGTCTTCCAAATCGATACCAACGGCAATCAATCGCGGCATTCAAACCTACAAATATATTACCAGAATGCCGGTGGTATGAATTCAGTAATCGAAGATTATCTGGTAGCAAGTTCGGATGAATGCTTCGACATAATCACAGAGACGTGGCTTAGCGATAGCACTCTGTCAGTGCAAGCATTTGGTGCCAACTACGATGTTTTCCGAACTGATCGCAGCTCACGCAACAGTCTCAAGGCTACCGGCGGCGGGGTACTCGTGGCTATCCATCGTCGATTGAAAGCGCAACTGATTGACGATACTTTGGGGGTCTGTGTCGAGCAGGTGTGGGTGCGAATCAAACTGGCTGGCTACGCACTTTTTCTTTGTGTGGTTTATCTTCCACCGGACCGCACTCGCGATTCGACATTGATTGATTCACATACTAAGTCACTGGAACGGATTTCCGCTCAAGCAAGCCCGGTTGATGAGATCCTGCAGATTGTTTTAGGTGGTCCATCCGAGGAGTTGTATTTGTCTGCGGACATTTATAAACATTGCCAGCCACCAACAGCAAACTGCAAATTTCCCACATCAAGGGCCGCCCCTAGGCCCAAACATTGGTCCGTCGAACCGGATATTAGGTCCATCGTTCCTATTGCCACCGTGAGTTCTGGTGTGATTACTGAGTGATTAGTGATAATCAGTGATAAACAGCCAAAATGCCGCCCAAAAGTACCCCAGTGAAAAATGCTGATGTTGATAGTGCTGAAGATGTTAGTGCGCTTATTCACTTCCGCGAAATGGCGCAAGCAAAAGTGGTCAGGATTGAATCCATAGCAGAATGCCAGAGTGGAGCAAATCGAGCTCACTCTTCCACAAATAAAAACATTTGTGAAGAAGTTAGAAGCAGCCTACGCCGAGTTCACTAACAATCATCAGCGAATCATTGAAAGTATTCCTGCAGCCAAAAGAAAGGAACACAGTCAGTGCTATCTGCAATTTGAGGATCTTCACGATAGTGTATCCATTTTGCTCGAAACATGGCTCGAGGAAATTTCCAAGACACCACTAATTCCGCCACCCTCACAGTCCATCGTCAATCAGCAGCCGGTGATTGTCCAACTCCCACGTGCTATACCTACGTTCGATGGAAAATATGAGCACTGGGAGAGATTCAAGATGATGTTCCGGGATGTGGTGGATCAATCCAACGAATCCAACCGCATCAAACTGTATCATCTTGAAAAATCACTCATCGGAGATGCTGCAGGTATAATAGATCCAAAAACTATCAGCGATGGAAACTATGAGCGGGCATGGCAGCTGCTCGAGGAACGCTTCGAAGATAAAAGACGCATAGTTCATCTACACATTGGAGGTCTCATTAACACGAAGAAGTTGTCCAAGGGGAGCTACGATGAATTACGAACGCTCGTCGAGTCTTTCATCAGCCATGTGGAGAACCTCAAATTTCTTGGCCAGGATTTCAATGGAGTTTCAGAGCAAATGCTGATTTACATACTGGCTAGAGCGCTAGATGACGAAACTAAGATGCATTGGGAGTCCACAATCAAGCGAGGAGATATGCCCAGCTACGACGAAACCATTGCTTTCCTGAAACACCGTGTCTACGTACTAGAGCGATGTCAAAACCAACCACAACGCAACGAATTTTCCATCAAGCCACAGCATGTCAATCCGGTACCACAAACCACCAAGACATCATTCCATAGAGCCTACACAGCTACAACACAGCCAAAACAAGGACCTCGGTGTGACTTCTGTGAGTGCAATCATTTTAACTTCAAGTGTCCGTCATTCAGAAAGTTATCGATCAGCCAGCGTTTCGCAATGGTGAGAAGGAAAAATATTTGTTTTAACTGCCTCCGAGTTGGACACCGATCGATACAATGCCACTCCACTAAGTCATGTTTAAAATGCCAAAAGAAACACCATACCATGTTGCACTATGAAACTCCGTTGCAGAATGTTGCGCCACAGGGAAGTTTTGTAAGTCAACCAACAAGCTCGTCGATAGCACTCGAATCAACCCGCAGTGAACAATTTGGTAATGAGCCATCTTCGCACAACCTCTCCCAGTTACAGAAAACTCCTATGCTTCTTACAGCAGTCGTCAATGTGCGAGATCGCAAAGGAGGAGTTATTTCTTGCCGCGCTTTGTTGGACAACGGTTCCACGGTAAATTTAATTTCTGAATCAATGGCGAACCGTTTAGGTCTTGAAAGAAAACCAGTATGTATTCCCATTACTGGCATAGGAGAATCGAAAACGTACGCCAAAGACATAATTCTTGCAGAGGTTCAATCCAGAACCAGCAATTTCAGCCTGGAGATAGAATGCTTGGTGGTTCCCAAAGTAACGGAAGTGATTCCCTCAACGAAGATAGATATATCCAATTGGCCGATACCAGCAGGTTTTCAAATGGCGGATCCGCAGTTCCATATGCCCAACCATATAGACATGCTTATCGGTGTATCTAAGTTTTTCTGTTTGCTAAAATCGGGATTTTTCCAAATGGCCGATGACCTTCCGGATCTTCGAGAGACCCATTTCGGATGGGTAGTCGCTGGAGATGTAGGAAATTCCTATTTGAGACGCCCCACAGACACAGCTATCCATTCTTCCCATTGAGGACAACCGGTTTGCTAAGCGTGAACACCCTGATAATTCTGGGAATCCGTCCCAGCCCGGGGGAGTATGTTCGCGCCTCTGTTCAGCGCTAATAACTACCAAGTAAAATTATTCACACGATTCCATCATAATCGAGCAGAATCTCCAACCGGTAAGAACATTCCAGAATAAACTGTCAGATATTTGACTCGCATACAACAGTAGCAACAATAGCAACAGAAGCAGGCGCGGTAATACATCATCATCAGTGAGCGAATGTTCCACGCGTTTCTAGAACGCGTGGCGTGTAATATAAATACACGCGTTCTACGCATCGCAGCAACCAGTATTATTCCAACAAGTAAAGTGTGAAGTACAAGTGAAGAGTGAAAATAAAAGAGTAAAGTGTATAGTGCAAAAAGTGTTTTTCCTTCCAATAAATCACATCCAGTTGCAAGTGGTTTTCCAAAATACAGTCCATATAAGTTGTTTGCAGATTGTTTTAGGTGGTCCATCCGAGGAGTTGAATTTGTCTGCGGACATTTATAAACATTGCCAGCCACCAACAGCAAACTGTAATTTCCCACATCAAGGGCCACCCCTAGGCCCAAACACATCTTCTGACGGATTTATGTTCGCTGATCCCGAACTGTCATCTTTTCATGCTGGTATCACCAGTTTGCTTGACTGCTACAGTCTAAATCTGCTGCGCCAAACGAATAATGTGGTGAACGAGAACAACAGAATTCTTGATCTCTGTTTTTCGAGCAAATCTGACTACGCGCCAAAAGTTACCGCAGCACCGTTCCCCCTGGTAAAGACTGTTAGACACCACCCTCCCCTGCATATATTGCTTGAAGCGATTCGAGTGAAGCATGACTGCAATGCTTCTGACACCGTCAGCTATAATTTTAGAAAAGCCAACTATAATAGCATTATTGACTTCCTGTCGAATATCGTCTGGACTGAAATTCTCGACAATGATGATGTCAACGTTGCAGTGCAGACCTTCTCCAATGTTATGAGCTATGCTATCGATCGCTATGTACCCAAAAGAAGTGGCCTTCAATCTAAGCACCCAGCGTGGCACACTGCCGAGCTGAGACGGTTAAAAGCGACTAAAAGAGCCGCTCTGAAGAAGTACTCCAAGTTTGGGGGCTACGTGCTGCGACAACACTACGTTCATGTTAACCAAGTCTATAAAAAGACATCGAAGCGTTGCCATGCCGATTACTTGCGAAACGTGCAACGTAAGTTGAAGTCCGAACCTAAAACATTCTGAAAGCATGTAAACGAGCAAAGAAAGGAATCCGGGTTGCCTTCAACGATGAGCTATGGAGGACGTATGAGCTCTAGTTTACAGGAGATCTGCCAACTATTCTCTGAAAAGTTCGCGAGTGTTTTCTCCAACGAGAAACTGACACCGACCCAGGTTTCACGCGCGGCTCTCAATGTACCTCAATCATACCAGTCTTTGAACTCTATCAATATCGACAATAATATGGTACAACTGGCGATTAGCAAAATGAAGGCTTCAACCTCGGCAGGCCCAGATGGTATACCAACTATTATTCTAAAAAAATGCTCTGCCGGTCTAATTGAACCTCTTTGTCATCTGTTTCAATTGTCGCTAACAACCGGAGTATTTCCCGAACTCTGGAAATCCTCCTTCATGTTTCCAGTTCACAAAAAAGGTGATAAAAAGGTAGTTGACAACTACCGTGGTATTACAACGCAAAGCGCAGTTCCTAAGCTGTTTGAAATGGCTGTGTTGGAACCCATCTCCAGCCACTGCAAACAGTATATCTCCGAGACTCAGCATGGATTTATGCCGAAACGTTCAACATCTACGAATCTTCTGTCGTTCACAACATATGTTACAGATGCCATGTCGGATGGCCTTCAAACTGACGTTATCTACACGGACCTTTCAGCTGCTTTTGACAAGATAAATCACGCTATTGCAGTGGCAAAATTGGATAGACTTGGATTTGGTACTAATATTCTCCGTTGGATGCAATCGTATCTCAGTGATCGTCGTCTAGCAGACAAGATAGGTGATTGTGTATCCGAAGAGTTCTTTGCTTCATCTGGTATTCCGCAAGGCAGCCATCTCGGTCCATTGATTTTTCTTCTGTATTTCAACGACGTTAACTTTTGTTTAGAAGGACCACGGTTGTCTTTCGCCGACGACCTCAAGTTATACCATAGAATCCGGGATACTGATGATGCAGCTCTCCTTCAACGCCAACTGGAAACCTTTGCGGAATGGTGCGAGATCAACCGAATGACCCTAAACCCCAAGAAATGTACGGTCATTACGTTCTCGAGGAAAAAAACGCCAATTCGATTCGATTACTGTCTAGCTGAATCCACAATTGACAGAGCGAATTGCGTCAAAGATCTCGGAGTTTTTCTCGATGAACAACTGACGTTTAAACAGCATATCAGCTATATTGTCGCAAAGGCATCACGCTGTTTGGGGTTCATAATGAGAATATCTAAGCACTTTTCAGATATTTACTGCTTGAAATCTCTCTACTGCTCACTCGTTCGATCAACTCTGGAATATTGTTCAGTTGTGTGGAACCCTCATTATCTCAACGGTGTCCATCGAATTGAGACAGTACAGCGCAGATTTGTTCGGTTTGCCCTTCGTCGATTGCCTTGGAGCAACCCTCACCAGCTGCCAAGTTATGAAAGCCGGGGTTTGCTTATTGGACTCGATACATTGCAAGTGCGACCGGATCTATTCCGTGCTATGACGATTTCGGATATTTTGCAAGATCGAATTGACTGCCCCGAGCTTCTCAGTGCGATAAACATGAACGTTCGCCCTCGCGCCCTTCGCAATAATTTATTCCTCCGATTGCCTCTTCGCCGGACTAACTATGGAGTAAACGGTGCCATCATTGGTTTGCAGCGGACCTTCAACAGAGTGTCATCCGAGTTCGATCTTCACATTCCACGTAGCAGATTACAATTTGATTTTTTAAATAGATTAAGAAATTATCATTAGGACCACACTGTGTCTGTTGATATTAATTAATTATCAATAAATAAATAAATCACATGAGAGACATACATTAGTACTTCAAACTCTACCAATACGTGAATAGCCCACCACCACACATAGCACATCCTTTCTCAATTATCTATTTGTTACTGGTTGTTTGTCGGCTATGAGAGGGTAAATAGAGGAAAGGTACAGAACAGAAAAAAGGCTCATATCAGCCCTCCCGGCCTCCTCGATACACCACTATCGAGGCGTATTGTAATCAACATCTTGAAGCGGATTTCTTATATTTTTTGAGGTCGCTAGCCGTGCATTGAAAAATGCCTAAAACTCTGTAAATAATATGTTAATACAAATATGCATGACGTTAAAATAAGACATGTGTATTCTACTTGCAGTTTGTTGTTCGTTCCTACTTATCTGATTCAATTGAGTATGAAAGTACATCTCAATTCTTCTAAAACCTGGCGACGTCTGATGGCAGCGAATAGTCATTGTTGACCTCAATGTTGCCCGTTTATGTTAAATTAACTCGGAGAAGTCATCAGAGGAATATGACGCATGAGACCGAAAATAAATAAAATAAAATGAAATAAAGCGTAGAGTTAGTACTGTTATTGAATATTAATTGAACCACACACATGTACCATGCAATTAAACTACTTGGAATCGTCTAAATGCCAGAAAATGTTATATATGTACCATTAACGACAATTGCATTCCGTTAGAAGTTTCTCGTGCTATGCTGGACGGGAATGGATGATTGACGTGCGTCGGTAAATTAATCGTACCTTCGTTTATCCAATCCGAATGAATCGAATCAAATGCACGAATTGAACACCAGTAAAAAGTGACCAACGAATCCCAAGAAGGATCACCCACTATTTCATCATATAAGCCAGTTCTGCATCCATTCTCTGGTCCATATGTCACAAATACTCAGACGCCCACATACACAGATAGACACACGACTAGCACACAATTGTACACTAGTACCAAAAACTACAATTATTACAACACAACACAACTAATAGGGTTCTACTGTTATTTTTTTTAATGCGCCTGTGCACCTTGACGAGGTCGACCGATAAATCGACACACAATGACTTCCACTGCGAGCCGTGCTCACAAAGACTGCCGTTAACCTGTTGAACAACATCTGCAAACACAGCCCACAGAAAAAGTCAATCCACGGTGACCCGCCAATCGGCCACGCCAGTGTGCACAGGCTTTTAGTTGACTGTTAGTTTGGGCTGGTGCAGAGTATGAAAAAAACACAAAACATGAAATAGGCCCATAAGCCCTCTCGGTCTCCTCGATACACCACTATCGAGGCGTAATGCAATGACCATCTTAAAGCAGGTGTCTGCTCAAATATGCTTGAAGATGTTTGCGATACCGTCAAACCCGTCAACCTAGGAGAGGGCACAATAATTATAATTATAATAACTATTGTTATTGTTATTTATCAGTGTGCAATCGGGCTGTCTCAACAACCTATTTCTGCAACCTATGTGCATTAACTGTACACCTACCGTCTATCCGTTGCACTTGACAGTGTGTGCAGTGCTTTATGGTCACACCTATGACCGCGCACCCGGCTTCCCATGAGCGTTTTGGCGGCTCAGAGGTGTCCTTCCATGTTGCTCAGGGATACATTGGTCCTATACACATCCATGCATACAGACATACATACGGGCTTACATTCATACATACATACAAACTATTTGGCGCAAGTTTAGAGCGTGTAACGTCGTGTCATCTAGTCTGTCATCCTATGGAAAATCATCCTACCATCGCCTTGAGGTCAACGTCATATTGGCAAATTTCGCATTGAATCCGCTTCTGTCTCTTCCTAATATCCTTTTTGTCTCCTAGGTCCGAAGCGGATCAATCGACTATTAATTGAAACGGTAAACATACTAGCAGTATTATTAGTCCTTACTCGCGAATACTTTTCCTACGAATGTGCTGTTTCTTCTCTATCTTATAACATAACTCGATTATCCCTGTTCTAGTCAATATACATATTCATTACATTATGGACCAGGCAAACCCTTAATTTTTCTATTATTATTATCCTGAGTAGCTATACCAGTGAAGGTATTTTAGGATTTCGTTAAAAAGAATCTCTGCCAATAAAGGCGTAAGCAATATTTATCCACATAAAGTTTCCTCGAAACGAATGTCCGCCTGGTTCGACTCGAACAGACCACACCGACCCGAAAGGGTTGCTTATCATATCTGAGAGCCGGTGTGCTGGATCGAGTTTAATAATCATAAGAACAAATCCTGAATAATTAACTATCTCTTAGGTTCCAGTCCTGCACTCCTTTCCTGAACTAGCCTCATACTCACGATCAAAACAGTCGACAACTAGTAGGATCTACATGTCCCCCACCCAAGCGAATTGTTCAACTTGCAAGTAGGAGCACATATCTATCAACCAGCCAAGAAGACTTCCGAATCAATGAGAATGGACCATGCCAGTCGAAGGCCACAGGCCCAGCGCCATCGCGTACAGTGTCATTGTCATTTCTCAGCCCACCCTCTGGCAGACGTTCATCCGCCCATCTAGACTCTGTCAAGATGAGAACCTACAAAGCCTAACTGTTCATATGTGCTAGTCCGTTTAGATTTTGGTTTGCTGAAACGAAACAAGAAAAGCAAAATAATTGTGGTTAGTGTCGTAGTTATAATAAATAAGTAAACGATTTCTCCTCTGTTGTCCGTTCCCTTGTTCGTAGTCCTCCCTCCTGTTCCTGATCTGTTTGGGCCACTGGCTTTCTGTTTCCTTGGCCGTCACGCTCGAACCGCACCATTCCATTCATATCATGGCAGGAGAAACAAATGAAAAGACAAAACAAAACAAAATGAAAATAAATGGACGTCTGCTATCTGTGCCTAAATTGATGTTGCTTCTCAGTTTTGCACGACCCAGGGGGGACTTGGCCTTGATCCCAATGCTCTGTCACCGATGTTACGTGATATTCGTTATGGAATATTCTTTGTTTGTGGGCCATTCATAAACAATGTTGTACTTTTTTATCCCTGATCAGCTGATTACGTCTAAAATTCATTTTTAGTTTTTATCTCGTTACGTGACGCTCTTCCCCTATTGTCAATATCCATCATCATTCATGAATGGTCCCCTGGTGATATATTTAGAGCAGACAATCCAATGAAAAATGCATTGACACGATTTTAGTGCGCTCTTGGCGCCTTGTGTCACATCTTCATGTTTGTTATACATATTAAGAATACCAAAGCATGCGATGTGATGACCGGAAGATCAGAGAAGCAACTCCTCCCCCCCCCCAATTATAATTATAATAACTATTACAACGAAAATAAAATAGCGAGGACGAGTTCAATGAATGGAACCCAGGTGAATTAACATGCATGTGTGTGGAGTCATTAAATAATATAAGCGAACCATGTTTGATAAATGTCTTAATTGAGAATCGTTCGGTTAATATGGTAGTTGATTGTGGTTCTACTGTTACGGTTATGGGTAAAATTCAGTACTTGAATCTTTTCAACAAACCATTGAGCAAATGCGATAAGCAACTGCTGGTGGTAAACGGGTCCAAACTAAAAATAAAAGGCGAAACAAATGTTTTCGTACAATTAAATGATCTTGAACATAATTTAAAAATTTTAATTTTGGATACTGATTATAGCTTTTTACCATTATTTGGTAGAAACTGGTTGGATATTTTCTTTCCTTAATGGAGGCAAACCTTTTCTAATACGATGATGATTAATGAGCATATAAACAACATGATTACACCAAATGGTGATAATTTCATTGAAGAAGTCAAAAATAAGTTTTCCGAGGTTTTTAGGAAAGATTTTTCGACACCCATCAAAGGATTTGAGGCAGATTTAATCCTAAAAAGGGATGTTCCCATTTTTAAAAAAAGCGTATGACGTTCCCTATAGACTAAGGGACAAAGTTTTAATTTATTTAAACCATTTAGAAATAGAAAATGTGATAACTCCGGTAAAGACCAGTGAGTGGGCATCACCTGTGATAATAGTTATGAAAAGAATGACCAAATTAGACTTGTTATCGATTGTAAAGTTTCGATAAACAAAGTTTTTATTTGCTAATACTTACCCTTTGCCTTCGGCAGGTGATTTGTTTGCTAAATTGGCAAACTGTATTTTTTTTTTTGATCCTTAGACCTTAGGCGCTTATACACAACTAGCCTTAACGGA
Source organism: Topomyia yanbarensis (assembly GCF_030247195.1). Taxonomy (NCBI): domain Eukaryota; kingdom Metazoa; phylum Arthropoda; class Insecta; order Diptera; family Culicidae; genus Topomyia; species Topomyia yanbarensis. The sequence continues at coordinate 120,923,582 of NC_080670.1, read as the reverse complement.
ACGGTCTAAGAAGTTCATGGTCATCAATACAATTAAGGGTTTATTTACATACAATCGGTTACCAGAAGGTGCATCTTCTAGTGCCTCGATATTTCATCAAATTATGGATCAAATATTAGATGGAATTGATGGAGTGTTTTGCTATCTTGATGATGTTCTTATTGCAGGCAAAGACCTGAACGACTGTCGTAATAAGCTATATTTAGTACTAGAAAGACTTGCAAAGGCAAATATAAAAGTAAATTTAGAAAAATGTACGTTCTACGTTTCCGAATTGGATTATTTAGGACACATTATTGGAGAAAAAGGGTTATTACCTAATCCAGAAAAAATATCCACAATACAGAGAGCAAAAGTGCCTAAAAATGTGAATGAGTTAAAATCTTATTTGGGATTAATAAACTATTACAATAAGTTTGTACCTAATATGTCTTCCAAATTGTATTATTTGTACAATTTGTTGAGAAAGGATGTAAAATTTATTTGGAACAGCAATTGTGACAAGGCTTTCCAAGATAGTAAACATTCATTGATTTCAGCTAATATTCTAGAGTTTTATGATCCGAGAAAGGAGGTTATGGCTGTAACAGATGCTTCGGGCTATGGCCTGGGTGGTGTGATTGCACATGTAATTGATGGCATTGAAAAGCCAATTTGCTTTACTTCTTTCACGTTAAATGACGCGCAAAAAAGATACCCGATTCTTCACCTAGAAGCTTTGGCCTTAGTTTGCACAATAAAAAAATTTCATAAATACTTATATGGGCAAAGGTTCATAGCTTACACTGACCACAAGCCATTGATAGGAATATTCGGCAAGGAAGGCAAGAATTCAATTTTCGTAACAAGACTGCAAAGATATATACTTGAATTATCAATATATGACTTTGAAATCCAGTATAGGCCTTTTGCTAAAGTGGGCAATGCGATTTCCGTTGGAGCAGTCGGTTCCCATTGAAATTGATCAAGAGTTTGTAAGGAGTATAAACTTTAGTAGAGAACTCCCAATTGATTTTGTTATGATTGCCAATGCGTCAAAGGACGACATATTTTTACAACAAATTATGACATTTCTGCGTGATGGTTGGCCGCAAAAGTTGGATAAACGCCTTATGGACGTTTTTGCCAATCAAAATGATTTGGAAATAATTGATGGATGCGTATTGTATCAAAACAGGGTGGTAATTCCACAAAGAATGCAAAGCGAAACACTGAAACTTTTGCACGCTAATCACGCGGGAATGGTTAAGATGAAACAATTGGCAAGAAAACACGTTTACTGGTTTGGGATAAACAAAGATATTGAAAATTATGTTACGACTTGCGAAGTATGCGGTAGCATGGTAGTAGTGCCAAAGACAAAGGTTTTGTCTCATTGGACACCTACTACAAGACCTTTTAGTCGGATTCATATCGATTTTTTTCACTTTTCTCATCACACTTTTTTATTGATTGTTGATTCATTCTCAAAGTGGTTGGAGGTAGAATGGATGAAAAAGGGCACGGATTGTGCGAAAGTGGTGAAGAAATTGGTAGCTTATTTTCCGAGATTTGGGTTACCAGATGTGCTGGTATCAGACGGTGGTCCTCCTTTCAATTCGTTTTCATTTGTCGCTTTCCTTGAAAAGCAAGGAATTAAGGTGATGAAGAGTCCTCCTTATAACCCTTCAAGCAACGGCCAAGCCGAAAGGCTGGTGAGAACGACAAAAGAAGTCTTAAAAAAGTTTTTATTGGAACCTGATTTGGTGGACGTTGATCTGGAGGATCAGATTAATTTATTCTTAATGAATTATAGGAATAATATTGTAACAAGTAATGGGCAATTACCCTCAGAACAAATATTTCTCTACAAACCAAAAACAATGCTTGATTTGCTAAATCCAAAAAAATATTATAAACACTATTTATCTGTGCCACAGATTCCAGATGATGAAAATAAAGGGGATCTTCCAAAAATTTCCAAGAAGTCAAATGACGACTTGAGTGATTTGATGGAAGGGGATACTGTTTGGTATAAAAATCATTGTCATCATCTTCCAAATAGATGGGTAAAGGCAATATTCCTAAAACAAATTTCTTTAAATACATTCCAGGTGTAGCTTGAAAGCGTGGAAATAAAGGCGCACCGAAACCAAATTAAGCGCTACACGGATCGAGACCGGAAGCAAGGCCAAATGTACTGATGTTACCGGTTTTGTGAGATGAAAGACATGATGTTTTGGAATGCGAGGAGGAGATGTGCGGAGCTGGAAGCGGCTCAGAAGAAAACGTGTTTCGGGGATTTCCGGAACATACTCTGGCAACAGTCAGGAGACGAAAAAGAAACGCTTCAATGCCGAACTTGCCGGGAGGCTATCCTAGACGATCAAATCGTCTTCGGAAACGAACTGAAGATCCAGATTTCGTTTATGATTAAGAATTGTTCATGAAGATTAAATGAATTCAAAAGATTTATATCTGTTCAGAGATATTACTAAAATTTAAATGTATAATTTGATCGAATAATTGAAATTGTTAGATATTATTTTTTTCGAATAATTTGCATTAAATTTAGATTAAGATTAAACATTACAATCAATGTATATATTGAAATTGAAACTTCCTGAGAGAGGAAGAACTGTTGCATACAGACCTTAATGCAAATAATCACTGTTGATTTCGCTTGTTAACCAACATGCGCTACTCTAATGATAGACTGTAAATATGTAGCATAAACAAGAAAATACATTGCTTCCAGACGAAGCGCCATTCGTATATCAATTAGCAAACGTGTCAGTATACTTTCGCTCTTGCTCCGAAAGCTAAAATACCCTGTTTTAGTGATATTCTTTAGGTATTTCATCAACTTAACTAAAATATGAATAACTCGCAAACGAAGCATCGTAGCTATGTGATGTAAGCGAACGAAAAATTGTAACAGAATTGTTTCTCGTTGTAACAAAATTGGCTTTCAACCCAAAACTAATATGAATAAATGATGATCCCTAATCATGTATTTAGTGATAAAGGTTAATAAGGGGAGGTGAGATTATGAAAGATGTGCACGCTTACCTAATCATCGCTGACGTCATCACAAGACCATGCAGGAAGCCAATGCGCACGGCGCCGGTGTGGCTCTCCGAAAATGGCGAGCTTCTCGAACTCGTTCGTGTCTCTGTACCCCGTCGAGCAAAAGCCAGCAAGCCGTTTTCTATCGTCCGATGCGTTCCGTCCGACACTAGAAATTACTTCTGCTTCCTCCGTGGCCGCGCGCCGCCCACAACCGGTTGTTTTACTTCCAGGCTGATCTTCTCCGTATGATGCAAGGCCTTCCGTGTTTGGGGCCGCCGGAAAGAGGCACTGTTTGAGTCTTCAACTGTTTAACCTCACTTTAACCCCTGAAGCAGCCAGCAGCGTAATCACTCCAAAACGACCACGCGGAATACCATGGAAAGAAACACTACCCGGCTCGCCTTCTCTTGCGGTGCGATTGCCACCTTTACTGGCCAGAGGAGTATGAAAAACTGATCGGGTAAATTTTCACGCCCAGACACCAGACACTTCCGATCGAACACCACGTTTCTTCAGGTGTCACTTGCGACAGGGAATGCTTTCGACGTCGATGGAGCAAACTGGTGGCCGCTTCTTTCGCGGTACTTTGGGACTGTCCGCGAGAACTTCCACGCGCTTATCGCCTGCAACCGGACACCTCTGCCTTACAATCGCCGGCTCTAGAGGAAACTCAAATTCTTCTTTTTGTGATCACGGTAGCACACCGGGCGGACTTTTTTTACTTATTTAATCCCTCTGCGGGAAAAGAAGTCGCCACCGACCGTACTCGGTCAACTCTTTTCTCCGACTACCCATTTTTATTTTGTCACCCGTTCTTCCGGGGATTTGTTTTCAAGAAATTGTGCAGCGATCTTTTGTTTTCAAGCGGGCTGTCAAATGCCCACCTCTTGCAGTACACACTAATCTCTTATTCCTCCCTTTTTACATTTAAATTACACATTTTACTATAACACAACATTGCCGTCACAGAAAAATTTCTCATGAATCGGTAATGGCTCGATTCATGAGAAATTTATGAGCCATACTCCTTTAAGGAGTCTCCCGGAGACTAATTAAATCGCTAATTGAATGCGATGCTCGATGTATCGACATTCTTCTACATGCTCCAGCTAGCTACGGAACAAACTAATCTCAAAACACAAATCACAAAACTACTTAATACCGCCAGCGAATCCTGGCTAAACATTGCGAATCCGCCAACTAAAGTTTGACTATAACTCTCCGGGTAAGTCCTTGTCTCCAACTCGAAACCTTCGTTTGCAACGGCAAAACATTCAATAAACTCTTAACCTATTATTAGGGCTAAATAGGTTAGAATTAACACTTAAGACTAATACTGAAACTAAGGACTTATAATGTGGTAGATTATTTGGTTTGTTAAGACTGACAGCTGCGTAGGAAAGGAGGTATTTAGTCTTCCAAATCGATATGAGTCCAGTGGGTTTTACCGCGCCCAGAAATGCGTTTCTTTTGGTTGATTTCATATCGACCCCCACTACAACTGTTTGATGGATCCGATTTACGGATCGCGACTGTGCTGGATCTAACAGGCTGTCGACATCAATCCAGGATTAATTATCTTCCGATTTACATCTTCGTTCTGTGCTTGTAGCTGGTGTTGCTCATAGCTTACTTACTTATCCGATTCTCTGTTCCGTCCGCGTCTGGGTTCTTACTGTATCAGTTTCTCTCGCTCTGACAAACGGCTGGCCTGCGGAGGCTTGCGTATCGTGGATTCTCGTGCTTCGATTTCTCCCGTATCGAGAACGGCAAACGCTGGAACGTTGTGTAAGCAGCTGGAGTTGGCAGGTTGTGAGGAGGGTTGGGTGCTTGGCTTCGTCCTGCTTGAATCTCCCGCTATGAGCGGTGTATGTCCGTTGGTGATTCCTCTTCGCCACGGTCTGCTGTGCTCAATTGTTGTCCTGGTTTGCTCTGCTCCATCCACTGCATGGTTTTGCTTGCTCCGAAGACGGCTCGTGCGCTTACGCCAGTGACTGAGGTCTATCTTGGTTTGATGTGTTGCCATGAAGCAGCTTACCTTTGAGATTGACTTCCGCTATGTCTGAGGAGTCCAGAGGAGTCCGCCCTCGTCGACCTGCACCCCTGTGCAACGGCTCAAGGTTTTCCCGAGGCTCTCTCCGAAAGTTCCGTCTCTAGTTGGCGGTTACCTGCTTTCCTTCCTATTGCGCTCGCGCGGTCGCTGACTGGTTTCTGTCGTTCCCAAATGGCGCGCCTGTTTTAGGCTTCTGCTTTCTCGACATGCGTTTTCTCTCGAATCGCTAACGGCTTGCCTGCTGAAGGCTTCTGCTTCCGACGTGCGTTTTCTCCCGATTCGCTAACGGCTTGCCTGCTGAAGACTTCTACTTCCGACGTGCGTTTTCTCCCGATCCACTAACGGCTTGCCTGCTGAAGGCTCCTGCTTCCGACGTGCGTTTTCTCCCGATTCGCTAACGGCTTGCCTGCTGAAGGCTTCTGCTTCTCGTTGGTGGAAGTCCTGTTCCGTCCATCACGCCAAGACAGCTCCTTGCTGCGCCTGCGAGTTGTCATAGGCCTTCCTAGACAGCTCTTCGAATCCAAATGACGCTGGCTGGTGTGCCATGGTGGGGAGGTAGTTTGAATAAGTTATTGCTCGCCACACCATGACAGGGCACGATTTGTCCCGATCGGCTAATGGTATTTTTGGAGCATGATGCTCGTGGTTAGCAGGTTGGACGCTGCCGACATAGCTGAGTAAATTTTCTCTAATCCGCCTTAATGTCCTTTGCGTGATACCTGCCTCTCTTTCCTGTGGCTACGTCTTCTAGAGTGTACAGGTTGACGCCCAGGACGTCTTTGACTATCGCTGGAACGAACTTGGGATCAAGTTTGCGGTTCACGTGGTTTACTTTCGACGACAGTCCGAAGGTTCTACGCCATACAAAATATCCCGGTTTGAATGCTACTGTTCGTGTTCGAAGATTGTATCTCTGCTTCGCCTTTTCGTGATTGTTCCTGATGCGTCGCAGTACGAATTCCTGTACCCGCCGAACCGTTGACAGTCGCATGTCCTGTGCTACCTTGGGGTCGTCTGGGGTGTTGAGACTTTGTTGCACGTAGAGATCTGTGTGAAGTATTAGGTCCCTTCCAAAGCTGGCGAAATGCGGACTTACTCCGGTCGCATCATGTTTCGCACCGTTGATGGCCGCCGTGATTGCTGGAAGCTGTGAATCCCACTCTCGATGATCTCCTTCTAGCAATGCTCGAATGCAGGTGATTAGTACTCTGTTGACCCGCTCTGTATTGTTTACCATTGGGCAGTAGTAAGCCGTCTTCATATGCACGATGTTGTGCCGAGCTAGCATTGACTTGAACACCGTCGACTCGAATTGTTTTCCATTGTCCGATAAGACTATTCTGGGACGTGAAAACTTCAAGAAGACTTCCTGCTCCAGAAACTGAACCATCTTTGCAGCGTCCGCGTTTTTCATTGGATGTGCGACGTCGTGACCCAATCTACGACTACTAGCATGACTGTGTTCCCCTGCTTCGAGCGTGTGAACGGACCAACGAAGTTCATTGATATTAACTCTCAGGGCATTTTGACCGGCTTTAAGTTTCCCATCTGTGGCATCCTCCTTGAGATTGGTGCTTTGCTTGCCTTGCAGGTTTGGCAGCTCTTGACGTAGTTGCATACCTCCTCCCGCATCTTCGGCCAGGGAAAATGGGCTTGAAGTTTCTGAAAAGTTCTGTGGAAACCCAAGTGTGCTGCTGTAGGTGAGTCATGGAACTTGCCTATTAACCCGCGTCGTTCTTCGAATGGTACCACCTTTTTCCACAAGTGGATTGCATTTCCTTCTTCGTCCTTGCTTAAACAGTTCTTGTACAGCTCGTTGTTCGCTAATCTGAAGTCCGGGAAACGATCGCCGTCCTTCTGCACTTTATCCTTTAGCTGCATGTACCATGAATCAGTGGAGTTCGCACCGTCGAAGGTCACCGATGCCACTATCCGTGATAGTGCGTCCGGCACTACGTTGATGCTTCCCTTCCGGTACGTGATCTCAAAGTCGAATGCGTTTAGACGTCAAAACCACCGGCTCATGAGGGCTGTCGGATTCTTCATCGATCGCAGATAGCTGAGTGCGGCGTGGTCGCAAAAAACTGTAAACTTCACTCCTTCTATGTACCCTCGGAACTTCTCGATGGCGCGGATGACCGCCAGACATTCCCGTTCCGTTACCGAATATTTCCGTTCCGAAGACGATAGCTTCTGTGAAAAGTAGCAAATCGGGTGTTCTTCTCCATCAGTCTCCTTGGTCAGTACGGCTCCAATCGCAACATCGCTGGCATCGCAGGCATTAGCAAATGGCCTTGTATAGTCAGGCATTGCCAACACCGGGGCTGATACCAACGCTGCTTTGAGCTTTAGGAATGCTTCATCTGCTTGCGTACTCCATCGAAACTTATTCTTTGTCTTCGTCAGTTCCGTTATTGGTACTTCCGGTCGAGAGAAATCTGCTATAAAACGTCGGTACCAATTGCACATGCCGAGAAACCGTTACACCTCCTTCCGGTTCGTTGGAGCTGCGAATTTCACGATGCTCTCGATCTTTTCTTCATCGACTTTCCATCCGCTCTCATTCAAAATGTACCCCAGATATCTGATTTCTCGACGATAGAACTTGGATTTCTCTGGCGATATCGTCAAGTTTGCTCTTCGTAGACGCCTCGCTACTTCTTCCAACAATTTGATGTGTTCGTCGAACGTTTTCGAGCAGATTACGATGTCGTCCAGGTAGTGAAATACGTATGGTTCCATGTCTGCGTCATCAGTCGCGCGAGAGCTTGACTCGCTGTACAAAGTCCGAAGGGAACTACCTTGAACTGGAAGTGTCCTCGTGATGGAACCGTAAATGCTGCCAACGGCCTAGATGCCTCCTGCAAAGGAAATTGCCAGAACGCATCCTTGAGATCGATTGACGAAATGTACTCACAGCCACCCAGATTATTGATGATCGACGAGATTTGCGGAATAGGGTATCCTTCGTTCACCATCACCGAGTTTAAATGGCGGGCGTCCAGACAGACCCGGTATTTCCCAGTTTTCTGCTTAACCGCTACCAGTGGGTTATTCCACGGAGAAAATAGAGCTTCTTCTATAACATCCAGAGCGAGCATCCTGTCGATCTCGCGGTTCACTTCTTCTAGCACATACGGAGACATTGGATAGTGTCGCTGCTTGCGTGGTGGTGCGTCTCCTACGTCTATCCGGTGCTCATATAGTGTTGTTCTGCCCAGCCTTCCTTCCGCTGTTGGGAACTTCGCAAGCGTTTCCTTAAGCTGTCTGTGTTGTGCTGCGCTCAGGACTTTCATCGGCTCATTCTCGTTCAGCTGCGTCTCCTCCAGCTCCGTTTCCACACTGCAGCATGTTGCTTTGACTCCGAACTTGTCCCAAAAGTTCATGCCCAGGATCAAGCAATCCGGAATTGTCGGAAACAGCAGCAGTGGGATGATCTCGTTCCTGTTGTTAAAAACTATCGGTACTCGAACGAAGTGTGAAATTTTGTGTTGCGTGCCGTCCGCTGTTTTGATGCCTCCAATCACGTTTCCTTTGCGCAGACTTAGCTGTTCGACGATCTCTACATTGTTGCCACCTAGAAGTGAGCAGTTCGTCCCGCTATCTAGCAGCGCTGTCATTTCTTTGCCCAGTATGCTAATGATTGCATGTGGGCGATTGTCTAGTCCGGGATTAATGATGATTGTATTTAGTAATCCTAGTTCGGTGGTATCGGAGGGGTTTTCTATTGGTTGCGGAGATTCCTTACCCTCTATTGCAGATTCCCCGCGGTGGCGTTTCCCACGGCTGTCCGACACGTGATGCAGCTGCGTAGAGAGTATCCCTTTCGTCCACAACGATAGCAAAAGAGAATTACCTGTGGTTTTGCACAGTCCATGAAACGATGTCCTTCCTCATCGCAGTTCCAGCAGATCATCCCCGTCCGTCTCTGGTCTATCGGTTCTAGTCTGTGTTCAACCGCTCTGTCTTGCTCGCCTCGCGTTGAGTTGTGCGGAGCTTGCAACTCCCGAGAGTGGTGCAGCGCAGGCGGAGGCTGCTGTCTCAATACCTGGTTGCTATACTGGCGCTGTGTCTGCTGCGTGAGTGGTTGTGGCGCGTATTGTCTGTGCTGCTGTGCGACGTTCTCCTTCTCCAAATTTTGTGCTGACGTAAATGTTGGTCTAGCGTTCCTCGTCGTCAACTGCATCTTCAGCGCGCTGACTTGCTCCGTAAGCTGGTCTATCTTCAACTGCCAGTATCCGTCATCATGTTGCGAGTGTGCTCCTTTCTAATCGAGCGAGGAATTTTGCCCGTCGACCAATCCACCTGCTGAGTTTTCCTCCAGCTCTACTGTGTGCACCCTGCCGAACCGTGGTTGATGCTGCATTGCCGGTGCTGGTCTTGGTGCAACAGTGAGTGTTGCGAAACTAGGCTCTAAAAGCGCACTTTGCGGAATTGGAACCCTGCGTTGCCTGTTCAGAAGCATCCTCGTTTCATCGTAGCTGGTGCTGATCTCCACCATTTCCTGTATAGTGTGTGGTCTGGCTGCGGTCACGATCGCTGCATAATCGGCATTCATGTTTTTCTTTACGATGAAAAACTTCTCTTCCTCGCACATCGGTGGCGTAACGAACCGAAATAGTGCTGCGATGTCTCGATAATATTTCGAAAATGCCTCGTTGGGTCCTTGGAATCGGAAGCAAGCCTCAAGGCGCAAAATCTGTGCATATCCGCTGGGTAAGAATTCCTTCCGTATCTCCCGTTTGAATGCCTCCCAGGAAAGTAATGTGTGCTGCGCCATGGCTCGTGCGTACCAATCCAAAGCATCTTCCTGTAACAGATGTTTGATCGATGCCAATAAGTTGTCGTCGTTCATCCCTTCCGATCTAGCGAATGTTTCAACTCGGTCCAAGAATATATTTAGCGACGTTGTGTCCTTCTCTCCCCGAAACTTGAATGGCCAGTTGTGTACTGCTTTTGTTGTGCGCCTGTCGTCGCCCCGATCGCTCGCCGGTCTGGTGTCTCGCCGCAGTAGATGATGCAGTAAATCATCGCGCAGCTGGTCGTAATCTTCCCATACGTTCCTGTTTCCTCTCGTGCCGCTGGCTGTTCCTGCTCGCTCGTTTCGTCCCGACCTGCGTTGGTTATCGATCGAATTCCAGCCGGCTCTCTCCTCTTCTTGCTGATCCGCTAAGCGTGAATTGTCCCACCGCTCGTGATTGTGAAAACTCCTGGGAGTCGGTGGAATGTCCAGTGGTGGCGGCGTGTAATGTGACTCTGTCGTAATCAGGCTTCATTTTACTCATCTTTGCAACGAAGAGATAGAGAAATATTTTACCCCCATATAACATGAGTTTTATTTTGGTGCGCATTTTTTGCGCAGTGACTAGGAGAGCAGAGAGAAACCACATCCTCTCATTGCTGAATCCTCTTGCTTATGACAGAGCAAACCTTAATTAGATGCTCTGCTTTTAGCTCATCATAGTTTGGTGGAGTAACGGATATAAATTGCTCAATTGGCAGATGAGAATAAAATAGTTTCCTCTTTACCCTCAGGGGAACCAAACTTAGTTCACTTCATATCAGTGTTCGAATATTTCACTCGGCTTTCATGATAAGTATCCATGTTTTACCTTCTGGGAATAGTAAAGATGTTTGAATTGGCAGCTCCCAGTTCAGCATATTTCGGATTTTTCCTTGGCACAATAAAGGGATGAGTTGAAATATTGTTAAAAGGGATTTATAACATGTGTATTGAATCAGAAAAATATTTTTTTCTAGTAATTTTATCACAAGATGGCATCTGTGCAGCATTTCCCCCCTATGCGAGTTTTTTAGGTAGAGATCCACGGCCTGAAAACTATCTCGCGTAATTTCAAACCTAGAGTCAAAAAAAAATGTTTTTTTTTATTCCTTATGACAGTAGTAAGCGATTTACGAAGGATTTTTTTTCGATATTTGGCTTTTTCGCGAAATGGCGCACTATTAAGTGAAAAAAACGCCGAAAATACCATTAAAATCGAAACGAATTGTTAATTTAACAAAAATTAAGCAATATGATATTAAAATCCTACGCACGTTACTGGAGAAATCATTTCGAATATGCTGTGAAAATTTCAAAACGATCAAAAGCCATTTGTTCGAGTTGCATTTCCGACCAACTCAAAAAAGTGGGTTTAAGGTTAACACAAAAGGCGTTGCGGAAGAACTGATAATTTGAGCATTTATATATCGTATTCGTCTTTCATTTTTTGGGATATAATTTTTAACATCCTGAAACGCATTTTAGACTAATAAACAAAAATTCGACGTTTTGAAAATTCTACGGTGGTGTAACCATTAAAATGCCAATTAGATTGATTTAAGGGGTTACATATAAGTGGCGAAAAAGTGAGCAAAGTTGGTGATTTTTTTTAAGTTTTTTATGCAAATTTTATTTTAATAAGCGAAAGAAAGTTCGTTGGTAGCACTACCGAAGATAGAAAACACAAGTTGAATTTATACAAAATCGTCATGTGTAAAATTGCCCAAGTCAAGGAATAAATACACCTCAAACATAATGACGACCAGAAAAATTTCACTATAACTGCTTTTTTCCTAGTTTCTGTTGAAAATTTATGGTTTTAAGAAAGACTAAGAAGTATTCGCAATGTTCAAACACGTCGTGTTAATGTTTTTCTCCGAAAATGGCAGATGGTTTGTTGTACATGATTTGTAAGTTTTTGACGAGATTCTATGATATTTAACTTTTTGCCGAACAAGTCAGTTTTTTACTGCATAGTGGATAATTTACCGAAAAAAGCAAAAGTAATAATAAATTCAATTGAAAATATTCCAGGTTTTAGCAGCAAATTATTCGTTATTTAATTAATTAACTACCACAGTCGCTGAAAAATTAATACACTTTCGCAATTTTTTAAATCAATTGCTGATCTCCGTTAAATATTACTGTGCAAATCGTCAAATGAAATTACCGAACAAGTTTGGGTTTGCTTAGTGTGTACATATAAATGGCTGGTTTGAATATGCAAAGCCTAAATAAAGCACTCATTTGATATAAAATATCGCCATTCTGTTGTTTTTGAAACCATCTTATTTTATTTGCATTTTTTTCAAACATGTTCTTTCTGTAACTGAGCATCTGATGATGAACACTCCCTCTTGAATTGGGCGAGAATTAATACCATCCCCCCTGCGTGGTAGAGCGATATGTGTGAACACAAAAAAATCTCTTAATTCTCGAGAGCGTGTTCTCTCGCTTTCGGTGGGAGCTAGTAAACAGCCCTACTGCGTTTAACTGCTGGCAAGAGAGAAAATGAGCTAAAATCGAGAGCAGTAAGGAAGCCTGGTCGTAATCCACTCGTGATCACTATAGAAACGTCTGCCGGAGAAGTCCAATTCGAGAGCATCTTGCCCTCGGCTCGCGGATAGTAACGAACTGGATGCCGGAAGCGTTGTATGTTGACTGCTTCTTCTGCTATGCTCTTTCGACGCGTCCGGTCCAGTCGCCCTGGCGCCGTCATCGTCTTGCGTTGGATTGTTCTCGTCCGCTAGCAGCTGCCGATTGGTTTTTGGCACTGCCCCTCCTGAACTTCCATAACCTGCCACACTCACTGGATTGGTTAAAGCACTGTTCACGTCACTGATTAACACTCTGACAAGCGTGTCGAGCGATCTGTGCGCGTCTACTAGGAAACCCGGTGGCTTGAGACATGCCAACCTGTTCCTATAATGTACGAATCGCGACCGTAATTGACTTAAATTTTGCTTGTCGGTACTCTGAAGAGCGGGTCCGACAGCTTTCTGTAGCTCATAAATCGCTACCTGACAGGATTCTATATTAACAGTTGGACTCGTAACGTGATCCGAACTGTTGTGAAAAATGTTTCGGGTCCGGTCATATTGAACTGCGGCCCTCAACTTTTGAACTTTGACTCTAGGAGTCATAGAACCTAGATTAACCATGTGACGTAAGGCCAACTCGTAGTTGATCTCTTCGTCATTTAGATGGGTGAAGTCCATCCTAAAAGTTTCTTAATGGATCGCAAACCAAATACACTTAATTACTACCACAAATCTTTAATGTTACACTAATCTATCAATTGGCTCAAATAAACATGTGGGATTTTATGTTGGGCGCCATTGTAACAGAATTGTTTCTCGTTGTAACAAAATTGGCTTTCAACCCAAAACTAATATGAATAAATGATGATCCCTAATCATGTATTTAGTGATAAAGGTTAATAAGGGGAGGTGAGATTATGAAAGATGTGCACGCTTACCTAATCATCACTGACGTCATCACAAGACCATGCAGGAAGCCAATGCGCACGGCGCCGGTGTGGCTCTCCGAAAATGGCGAGCTTCTCGAACTCGTCCGTGTCTCTGTGCCCCGTCGAGCAAAAGCCTGCTAGCCAGCAAGCCGTTTTCTATCGTCCGATGCGTTCCGTCCGACACCAGAAATTACTTCTGCTTCCTCCGTGGCCGCGCGCCGCCCACAACCGGTTGTTTTACTTCCAGGCTGATCTTCTCCGTATGATGCAAGGCCTTCCGTGTTTGGGGCCGCTGGGAAGAGGCACTGTTTGAGTCTTCAACTGTTTAACCTCACTTTAACCCCTGAAGCAGCCAGCAGCGTAATCACTCCAAAACGACCACGCGGAATACCATGGAAAGAAACACTACCCGGCTCGCCTTCTCTTGCGGTGCGATTGCCACCTTTACTGGCCAGAGGAGTATGAAAAACTGATCGGGTAAATTTTCACGCCCAGACACGAGACACTTCCGATCGAACACCACGTTTCTTCAGGTGTCACTTGCGACAGGGAATGCTTTCGACGTCGATGGAGCAAACTGGTGGCAGCTTCTTTCGCGGTTCTTTGAGACTGTCCGCGAGAACTTCCACGCGCTTATTGCCTGCAACCGGACACCTCTGCCTTACAATCGCCGGCTCTAGAGGAAACTCAAATTCTTCTTTTTGTGATCACGGTAGCACACCGGGCGGACTTTTTTTACTTATTTAATCCCTCTGCGGGAAAAGAAGTCGCCACCGACCGTACTCGGTCAACTCTTTTCTCCGACTACCCATTTTTATTTTGTCACCCTATCTTCCGGGGATTTATTTTCAAGCAAATTGTGCAGCGATCTTTTGTTTTCAAGCGGGCTTTCAAATGCCCACCTCTTGCAGTACACACTAATCTCTTATTCCTCCCTTTTTACATTTAAATTACACATTTTACTGTAACAAAATTCTGCACAAAGCAAGCTACACTCCTATGCAATAATATGGGGTACTTTTGAATAAAATATCTTTTACGTAAAAGTTTTAAAAATTCGAGAAAGTGCCGCAGCCGATCCTGTAACCTTTCGCCTCAAGCAGAAGTTTTGTTGTACCGATAAGACATAGCGAAATCGAAACTTCATTTGGTTTACCTGGTTAATGCAAAATGCACTCAGTTCACTCTCAGTTGTCGTTCGAAACACACGTCTATCCTCACGGCGCGGAGCCGACGAACATCGGTCGAAGTCGACAACAAAGAATCTTTTGTTTCTACATACAGTGCGTATTGTGTAAATCAAAATGTGTGATATTCCAGGCCGGCCTTTGTTAGTTAACACGGTTATGATTGACTTTAAGGAAAGTTTAGTGCGCCCATCGGTGAGCGAAGTTGAACATTTGCTGAAACATCAAATGAAACTCGATGTAAAGGAAATATCCTGCATACAAATGCAACATGTGAAAAATGCAGTACTGTTAGTATTCAAGCAATTATATATGGCAGATCGTTTCGTTTCCGAAAACAACCTCAAACACATTTTAGAGTACGGAAGTATTAAGTTCAAGATTCCCGTGTACATTGCCACTAACGAAGTCAGTGTACGTCTACACGATTTAGCACCGCGTACCTCACTAAGCTACATTCAGAGCAACATGTCTCAATATGGAGAAGTGCTTGGGATTCAATTGACACATGGAGAAATTTTTTTCCTGGTATGGATAACGGAGTTAGAGTGGTGAAAATGCACTTAACCCTCCCTATTCCATCATTCATCACCCTTGGTCAAGGCACTCTTTATCCACAAAGAACACTATGTACTTATGAAGGTCAACTTGCCACGTGTCAATTTTGTGAACAAACTGCTCACTATGGAACCTCTTGCGCGGATGCTGCTAAGAAAAATAGAACATTTACTGGCGGACGCAAACCACAATCATCATTTTCAACTATACCAATGGCTACAACTACAGCACAACCAGCTACAGCTATACCCACCACAAACCCACAAAAATTGAATAACGCCAACAAACCTTCGCAACCAACAACGGACACCCTCAGTTTTTTTAAATCAACTACCAGTACCACAAAACAAGTAACAAATGATAACAACAACGAGTTTACGATAGTAGCTCGTAAAGAGACAAAAAGCCAAAGGGATTGCTACCGATACCATTACCAGTGACGATAGTAATGGACGAAGATAACATCCTAGAAACAAGCAAACATGATGATTCTCACTCATTATCGGGCGACACTGCAAACAAATCAAGGAAAAAGATTTCTGCGCGCACTAGACTGCGTGGGGAAAATCTTATTGTTACACAATAGCTTTTTACATTTCTTATAAAAGAAATGTATAGAATTCGCTCAAACTTTCAAGATTTTTTCCGAAGCCCGGAGGGCCGAGTCTTATATACCAATCGACTCAGCTCGACGATTTGGGACAATGTCTGTGTGTGTGTGTATGTAACGGACAAATTCTCATTCGTGTTTCTCAGCAATGGCTGAACCGATCTTATCCAAACCAATTTTAAATGAAAGAACTAAAAAACAGTATGAACGCTATTAATTTGTTTTTGATTCTGATGTTTAGTTTCCAAGACATAAATGTTTGAATGGGTAAAAAAGGCGTTTTTTGCAGTTTTTATTAAATTATCTGCAGAAATTGACTGTATAGATTAACAATTTATATGTTTTTAGACAGCTTTAACGAATACCTTTCGAACAAGCTATAGATTGTTGAAATCGGACTATTATCAAAAGAGATATTTAACATTAAACGCGGACGAAAGATTTTTATCATTTCCCATTGCCAGAAATATGACCAAAAACATGTAATCTATTATTAACGCCAAAACGGCTTATTTTAGGTCAATAGTATCGTCGGAGAATTTAATGGAAGTAATATGCCCTTTCTTTTGGTATTGTGCTTTTGCTGATTAATCCCCCTATGAGTGAGATATTTTCACGAATTTTCTTGGAAGTGATTATATCGAAATGATGCCTTCAGCAAATTTGTAGCTCTTACTTTTGCGAATAACTTTACTGAAGACTTCAAATATCTATTTTGAATACTTTAAAAGTTATGGCTTGTTGTTTGTTGATTACTCTTTGTCGCCTATTTATTGTTCAATATAGTAATAATCCATTGAAATAAGCTAAACATTATTTCGATAAAACGAATTTTGTATTTCATTTTACTATCTACAACCGCTAGAAATAATCACCGAACACTTCCAAGTTGTCTGGAAGGAACTTGATAACTTATCAGTGCAAAAATGTTCATTTGTGCGAACCTTCTGACTGCAATTTTTCTAACTTATAACCATCGGATCGATCTGAAACATATCGGAAAATGAAAAGCGAAATAAATAACTCCAAGCAACGGCGTAGCCAAGAGAAGGTTTTAGGGTTTAACACCATACCAACACCCCCCCCCCCCCCCCACCCAAAAAAAAATATTGGATTGAAGTTGAAAATTTATTGATCCTGACTGATTTAATTCAATATTACAATAACAATTATCTGATCCGTAGATTGATAACCTGTTGTTGTAAACGTCATGGGGACTTTTGATAAATTGTCGGAATGGGGTCCTGATATGTAACTGATCTATTGGTCTTGATTTCACAGTTGTCTAATAGCATCAATATCAAATTCCTGCCTGAAAACATTCCAATAGAAAATTCCAGAGTTCTGTAATCAATCATAATTCTCAGATTTATTTTCAAATTGAGCTCGTTTTTGTAGAAATGTACTGTAATAAGGGTCTTTATTTAATAGGAAGCGAAGTTAAAATTGATGTTCAAATTAAATGTCTATGAAACATAGAACTGCTCACCAAAAAAATGCATAACTTTCAACATTTGCTAAAAATGTTTTTGCCTTTCTCATTCACTCTAAAATTCGTCAATCTAATCCCGACCTGGAGAGCCGAGTGTCATATGCCAATCGACTGAGTTCGTCGAGATCGGAAAATGTCTGTGTGTGTATGTATGTGTGTATGTGGAAAAAATGTGACCTCTGTTTCTCAGAGATGGCTGGACCGATTTGCACAAAGTTAGTCTCAAATGAAAGGTACAACCTTCCCATCGGCTGCTATTGAATTTTTATTGATTGTACTTCCGGTTCCGGAGTTACGAGTTGAAGAGTGCAATCACACAGCAAATTCCCATATAAACTGAAAAGAAAAATTTTCAAAATCAAATTTGTATTTTTGATGCCAAATGACTTTTATTTTCGATGCTAAATGTGTTCAAGGTGCATGAAACGTCGAGATTTGATGCAAACTCGAAAATAAATTTGACGACGATTCACTTTTTTGGATTTTGGCACATTTTTGCCTTTCTCATATAGAAAGGTTATGCAATCACTCTGAAAAACGTCAACCTAATCCCGGCCCGGAGGGCCGAGTGTCATATCCCATTAGACTCAGTTCGTCGAGATCGGAAAAAGTCTGTATGTGTGTGTGTATGTATGTGCGTATGTGTCAAATAATGTCACTCATTTTTCTCAGAGATGGCTAGACCGATTTGCCCAAACTTAGTCTCAAATGAAAGGTGCAACCTTCCCATCGGCTGCTATTGAATTTTGGATCGATCGGAATTCTGGGTTTCAGAGTGCGGCCACACAAAAATTTCTCATATAAACTATAGGAAAAATTAAAAAAAAGAATTTTTATTTTTGATGCTAAATGTGTTCAAGGTGCATGAAACGTCGAGATTTGATGCAAACTCGAAAAAAAATTTGACGACGATTCACTTTTTTGGATTTTGGCACATTTTTGCCTTTCTCATATAGAAAGGTTATGCAATCACTGAAAAACGTCAACCTAATCCCGGCCCGGAGGGCCGAGTGTCATTTCCCATTCGACTCAGTTCGTCGAGATCGGAAAAAGTCTGTATGTGTGTGTATGTCTGTATGTATGTGTGTGTATGTGTGTGTATGTATGTGCGTATGTGTCAAATAATGTCACTCATTTTGCTCAGAGATGGCTGGACCGATTTGCCCAAACTTAGTCTCAAATGAAAGGTGCAACCTTCCCATCGGCTGCTATTGAATTTTGGATCGATCGGAATTCTAGTTCCGGAATTACGGGTTTCAGAGTGCGGCCACACAGAAATTTCTCATATAAACTATAGGAAAAATTAAAAATAGAATTTTTATTTTTGATGCTAAATGTGTTCAAGGTGTATGAAACGTCGAGATTTGATGCAAACTCGAAAAAAAATTTGACGACGATTCACTTTTTTGGATTTTGGCACATTTTTGCCTTTCTCATATAGAAAAGTTATGCAATCACTCTGAAAAACGTCAACCTAATCCCGGCCCGGAGGGCCGAGTGTCATATCCCATTCGACTCAGTTCGTCGAGATCGGAAAAAGTCTGTTTGTGTGTGTGTATGTGTGTGTATGTATGTGTGTATGTATGTGCGTATGTGTCAAATAATGTCACTCATTTTTCTCAGAGATGGCTGGACCGATTTGCCCAAACTTAGTCTCAAATGAAAGGTGCAACCTTTCCATCGGCTGCTATTGAATTTTGGATCGATCGGAATTCTGGTTCCGGAATTACGGGTTTCAGAGTGCGGCCACACAGAAATTTCTCATATAAACTATAGAAAAAATTAAAAATAGAATTTTTATTTTTGATGCTAAATGTGTTCAAGGTGCATGAAACGTCGAGATTTGATGCAAACTCGAAAAAAAATTTGACGACTATTCACTTTTTTGGATATTGGCACATTTTTGCCTTTCTCATATAGAAAGGTTATGCAATCACTGAAAAACGTCAACCTAATCCCGGGCCAATTTTTTTTTTTCGACTCGCATAAGGTTTCTGCATTTTAACAGGGGCGTAGTTGATGGTTTACGGAGAGGGGTTATACCCCCCCCCCTCTACTGTTCACTCCCCTCCTTTAAAAATCTCCTTAAATCAGCCCTCAGACCACCACCCCATCCAGCCCTCATACCCCTCCCTTTCAACCCCATCATCTTTAAACCACCACTATATCACAAAGCATACCAATTTAAACTGGAGAGTCGTTCGTTCATGGGACTTTCGTCCTCCTCACATACCCACCCCCGCATGACAAAATGAGCTAGCAAGCAGATAACATTGATCTAATGCTGATTAGGCTAATGGAGTATGATATTTTTTTTGTTTCAAGTGTTTCACCGTCGACACGTAGCTCATCAAGTTCGTGGCTGGCATGCCATTGTGTATAAGTGCAAAGTGTACTAAGAATGTAATGGACATTTCCACAAGTATGTTGTACATAAAAAGCCTCCGTACCATAGTTTAGAGAAATGCGAAAGGCACAATTGTACCGCTAGGTGGATTAAAACAGGTTTTTTATTGCATCGAACTACAACAATTTTTAGGTAGTTTTCAAGGGGTTATTTTATAGACTTCTTCCAAAATTTGGCGAACCTATTCCAATTATTTGGTATACTTAAGGGTTTATATGTTGTAGATAGAGAAAATACTGAAATTTTCAGCTTTTTTCCTACACAATATTACGAAAGCTTATTAAACAATTTTTCCTAATAAATTTGTGAAAATTATAAACTATTTGAATTTTTTTAATACTTTTATTTTTTATTTAACCGTGATTTTTTTATAAATAGTGACCATCGCTTCCTAACGTAGTCTATTTTTCATGGCTTGCGGTGAGCACGATTTCTCGAATTGCTGAACTGAAAATTATGGAATAGAAATTAATTTTTAGTATTCATTACAGATTTAACTCGCCGTGCAGACAGCTGAAAATGAAAATTCCAGTAATGATGATGATTTTCCCAAACATTTCGGTTTCGAGAGGTTTTTATTTGTTCTTTGGCATTAGGATTAGTGATAATAATTCAAATCAAGGATACTACTGGGAAGTCACCTTTAGAAAAAGTCGATGTCGAAGTAAAATTTGGAACTATGCACGCATGCACTTTAGAGATAGCGTGATATCAGGAGCTGCGATTTCTTTTCAACGCTTTTTTGTGAAAAGGGCGATACTTACAAATGTAAACATAAGGCTTTTTTCATACATGCGAATGAGGGCTTTGAAACGCAACAAATTTACCTAAAAATTTGGATTCTACGATATTGCTTTCTTAAACTACAGCAAAAAATACAACGGGCGAAACTGTATTTTTGTTTGTTTATTTAAAGTTTCGCCCTCCACGCTCCATGCAAACAAACA
Organism: Topomyia yanbarensis; assembly: GCF_030247195.1. Lineage (NCBI taxonomy): Eukaryota > Metazoa > Arthropoda > Insecta > Diptera > Culicidae > Topomyia > Topomyia yanbarensis. Next base: position 120,903,025 of record NC_080670.1, on the reverse strand, counting down.
GGGCGATACTTTTTTTGCTAGCAGTTTAGAGGCCAAACTGTTATTTTCGTATTTTTTTAGGATTATCAAGCTGATACCAGCTGTACAATGATCGCTATTGAAAAAACACGGACGAAATCGGTGCTGTAGAACGGTAGTTATTGTAAAAAAACGTAAGGGCGATACTTCAATGCTGATAGGTGGGACCGAAACAATCGCCAAAAAGGCGATTCTATCATTTTGTCAATTTCAATAGCAAAAACAAATTTTAATTTAATAATTTCAAATACTTTATGAAGTTTTGGGTTTCGATCACTGAATCATGCAATATAGGATGTAAAAAACACAATAGTTCTTAAATAGGAAATAAAACCAAGTCTGGAAATATTCACTGTTGATTTTCTTTGAATGGTATCACTGCTAGTATCGCTCTTTTCAAGAAAAAGCGTTGATTTCTTAGTTCTCAGTCGCGTTGGAAATTTGAGTAAAGTATAAACTTCAAACGATTCAAAAAAAAAAAATTCGATTTTTTTGGCTCAGTACAATAAATAACCCCTTCAGGAAAATTCAGTTTTCTTAACACAATTTAGATATTTTATTAACAGAGCATTAACAATAATTCGTTTGTATGTATATTTCATGGGTCATTTTTTCGCTTTCCCATTGATTTGGTTTCAGATTTCTAGCACTGATGTTTTCCTATGCTGATTTGAGCGATTCTCTGAGCCCTGCCACTATCCCATGTAGTATGTGTATTCAAAAACATCGCGAAGCATCAAGTTCTAAATGTTCTCAAACGATATAATATCCGAAGAGAGTGATAAAAGTTATAAGAAATGTCTCATCACACTGTTAGGTGGATTAAAAACGTTTTTATATTTATTTCTGTAAATATTAAAAAAATGTGATTCTGGCTCTGTGAAGCTACCGGCAATGAGCCGTGTCAAATAAACGATTTAAAAAAAATGCAAAATGCACTATGCTGTATTTATCCCTAAAGAAAAAAAAACGACTCTAAGTTAGAGTCAGATTCTGATTAGACGAAATCGAAACGCAACCCAAGAAGAGAAATAAATACGTAAATTTTGACGGAAAGCAGACATGGACATTCTAATAAATATTATTTGTGTGTTACATCAGTGCAATCTTTTTGTGCCGATTGCTGAATGTTCTGTTCAACAACCAATATATTTTTTGAACAAGTGAAACTCTACTTAAAAGTTTTTTTTGGTGATTTGCTTACTGTTATAGAAAGAAGTGAATCGATCGAAAAAGTGTGCGCATTGAATATTTACGATGTGAGTTTATTCTATTTTGTGATTCTACATTGAATGGCACCAAAATGTACGCTACAATTTTTTTGTTCAGTTTTCAAAAAGGTTAGTAAAATCTGTTGTCAGCACCCAAACATGGTCGGTTGTCGGCACCCTATTTTTTGTGGCAAATGTTGATTTCTCAATAAGATAATCAATATGGGTATTTTTGGAACGGGCTTTACGAATAGATCTTTGGCGTTTTTAGTTAACACAATAAATTAAATTCTTCCATCAGTTATTAGCAATAGCATCTAGCTTTCTATTGCTATACTTATTCCCATATATTGTGCAATTGGAGTAATGTTATGAACCAAAAACAAAAGTGTGCCGACAACCGAACACATTCCCCTATAATATTGTGCATTTAGTATCCGGAATTTTCCGCTAATTTTTGGCAATTGGAGATTTTGTAAAGAAGCATTTTATACATGTGCTAACTTACCCTATGTCCAATAAGTTTTCCTCTAATGTATTCCCTGGTATGCAATACAGGAACCCAACTGACGTTAAGAGCTGTCGAATTATAACTTTTTGCAATTGTTTGCTGTGGCGCTACTTGTGGCATGTCTTCAGCTGAGTATATAACTGCAATTTTGCTTATAGGACCCTCGCCGAGATCATTAATGGCCTGAATTTTCACTTCATACTGCGTAAAGTATCTATCAAATGGAATGTGGACAACCGCTTTTCCTGCATTTCCTTGTTCTTTCAATACTTTCGAAGCCCATTCACGTTGACCTAACAAACGATAATAAACTTTGTAGTGAATATCAATGCTGTTCTGTTCTTCTGGACGCAGAGGATTCCAAGTAATTGTAAGATCCCCAATTTTTCCACCGCCACCACCAACATTTCTTGGAGCAATATATGGCTTATCTTTCTGTGTGTTATATACAGGAGATGGTAGACTTGGGATACTAGCACCTAGATCATTAACTGCGATCACACTAAACTCATAACCACATCCTGGCATAAGATAATTCACTGAAGCACGTCGTCTACCGTTATAACGATCCACTTCTTGTGCGACAACGTTTTCTGAAATGTTTACCCATGTTTTATTCCAGTTAGTTCTACCCAGAATATTGTAGAACAGTATATGCCTTCCATTATCTGTGCCATCTATCCATTCCAACACTGCGTCGGTTTTCTTAATGTCAATAACCTTGATTGCTCCGGGCGCTCCAGGTGGACCTTGAATGACAACAATAGTTTTTGATACTATTTTGTTAACTGCTGACTTTGCGACACATTCATATTCTCCACCATCAAGTTGAGTTAAATTATGCACCTCCAGACTGTTGTAATTTATAATATATTTGAAATTAAAAAAAGCGTTGTCTAAAATATTGATAATGCGGCCATTGTGCGTCCAAAGAAATGCGACATCAAGAACTTCATCGTAGCTGGCATCACATCTTAAATATAACATTTCGCCAGTCTGCTTGATCAGTTTTGGTGGTAATTGCTCAATAAATCGAAGCTCCTGTAGCACAATCAGGCGGGCTTTAGAATCTGCGACACCTTGCGAGTTACTTGCGACGCAGGTATACAAACCCTCGTCGTCTCGGGATGTTGGGGAAATGTATAAAGTTCCACTGGGCAATATTTTACGGTGGCCTCCGCTACCAATCACGTTACCATTCTTTTTCCACGCTATCTTCGGTCTTGGTGCTGCTTCCGGTTTGCACTCAATACTTGTATTACCGTTATATATAGAATATATTTCTGATTCCAACGGTCTCTTTTTGAACGATGGTTTCATAGATAACACACGTAGTTGTGCAGATGAGTACACACCTTTCAGCTGGTTCACAGCTTTGCATTGGTACATTCCATTATCTTCTTCTGGATCCAGAAAGTTGATTTTAAGAACATTGTCTTGTATTACATATTTATCTTTATTGAACTTGAGGTTTTCAAGATCCATTATTTCTGCATTTTTGTACCATGTATAGTTAACATCTGGGATAGCGGATACCTCGCATAAAAACGTTACTGAGCTTAGATAATCTTTAATTTTGTCTTTCAATGGAATTGTGAAATTCGGTTCCATTTGAACGTTTATAAACACACTTTTCGATATGGATTTTCTATTATTGTTAATGGTGCATACATATTCGCCATTATCGCTCACAGTAGCATTATTTATGACAAGTACTCTATTAAAATTTTCCAAATGTGAATAACGCGGAAGATTGCCATTTTTTCTTGTCCAGTTGTAGACAGGTACGGGGTAACCAAATGCCATACACTCCACTCGTATATCTTTTCCGGTAATAGGCGCTTCTGGAAAAATTTTCGGAAAATTATTGGCAAAAATTAAATCCTGATAGTGTGGATGAGAAACAACTTGTAAATTAAAAAATGGTCCATTTCTGCCTGTATCACTGACGGTGCTTTGCACATTACAAGAGTAATTTGCTCGATCTTTGATTTCCAGAGAGGAAAAATATAGCGACCCGTCATAACTGACGAAAACACGCTGATCTTCTTCGACGAAATTAGGAAAGAAATCCCGAGACCAGTAATATCGAACATCAGGATAGTGTTGTGGTGGATCACAATATAACGATTTACCCCAGTTCATTTCACCCGTTTCTGAAGATCGTTGCAAATTGAACTCTAGTATATATCCAAAGTTTAATTCAATGCTTTCGGAGAGTATCCGCCCAAATTTATTTTCGGCGACACAATGGTAAGTTCCTGAAACAAAGATATAAAAAATATATTAGTATTTGTTTTATTTTTAAAAAAGCAACATTCATTTCTGCATCAATGTTGAAAAATTATACATTTGGACGTACTGAGACATAAGTACAGAACTTCTAACCGATCGCACACGACATATTAGAGGCATCTCAAACTCGGTTGTTTTCGCGCCATGCCACGAGTGACTCCATATTAGGCTGTCCCAAAACAAATCGATGTACGAAAAGTCACGGTGCTCAACTCTAGAATGAAAGATATTATGCATATTTCATGCACTTTTGTAGAAGAATTCAATATTCTAAAAAATCATTTAGAGGTTCAGCAAATGCGAATAATGGAAAATGGCCATTTTTAAAATATATCGTCGTATATAAGCGATTTTCGCAACTTTTTTCCTTTACCAGGGCTTTGGACCTGTAGCTCAGGTTCTCAATAGTTCCATGTACGTATATTATTACAGACATGCCACTATTGAGATCCGTCATTCGCTAGCGGAGTTCCGCATAGCGGTGTACGACAATGAGATTGTGTCACTGTGTGGATTATTCTGACGGTCACTTTCGGTGAGGTGCCACAAATCTCACGAGACTAAGGAGATCGGAAATTTTCGAGTTACCTCCCTTAAAGTGAGAGATGTCACTGAAGTGACAAATTTTGTCACATTAGGTGACTAAGGGAATATGGAAAGTGACTTCAATGAGGTGACTTTTGGAATAAGAAAAACGATGCAACTAATTTTAATTTTAATGGTTGATTTTATTTTTTAGATTTTAGCAGTGGAAGCTCTACAAAAATATTGTAAATCTGTTAGAAATGTGTAATGAAGTATTAGTTATCCTCCTCCGTTATATTATTCTTATCTATGATAACGACCATAAAAGTACTGATGAAATAAAAGATGACAATAACATAACTGTTGTTTTTATACGTAATAATAGTCAAACAAAGTCATTTTTATTAGACACGACTTGTGAGATAGATTTGTTTTCGGTTGTCATTTTGGGATGTGGATGATGGTATAGAAATAACGGGAAATAGGGAAAGTGACAGTTTCAGGATACGCTTGAAACAGTTCGTTACAATTAAATTGTTGTTGAAGATAAGCTTTGTTTGCACTCCTGTTGGTCTGTGGATAGTATTTGCAGTTAAAATGAAACTTCTGATTTCAATTTTCACAATGTGATTGGAACATGGAATCGGTTTCATTTTGTAACATATATTTTGTTTAGGCCATCAATTAATATAGATGATTGGGAATGCGTCTCTACTTTTTAGCATTGAAAGTCAATTGAAGTGATGTATTGATGGGATCTAACAGCATGTTCCATTACTGCACGGATCATTTTTTGAGAGTATCTAGCTCCAGGGAAAATTAAACTAATCGTATATTTTTGTTCTTATTCGTTACATGTGAGATGTTGGTTATTTGTGTCACTGTTTGTGGGTTCGCGACTGCTCTCATCCCCCGGGGATAGTCGTTGCGATTCCGGAAGCTGCCTGCGCAAGTCTCAACGCCTAGTATTGACGTTCTGGGGTAGGAATGGACCCTAGTAACATTTGTGGATTTGTGATTTTATTTTTATTTTATAGCCACTAATAAAACTTAGATTGCTCTTATATCGTGCTATAAAACTTCAATTGTTACTTGGAGAATGCCTTTTTTGGTTTTCGGGTATCGGGGACGTATTTTGTTGTTAGAAGGTTTTCAAATCTGGTTTAAAGTTTAGGATCGTACCTAAAGTTCTGGATTTATCCGCTGACTTCTGTAAAATTCTGATTCCTGGTTTCTACCCATGCAATGAGTGGTTGTTTTACGCGGTGTTCTCTAGCGGTAGAAGTAGAGTGACGTTACGTCTTCTGCTGCGATGAGATATCAAGGTACGCGATAGTATTTTATGTTGCCGTATCAGAACTAGGACTGATTAGAGAAAGACAGGCAAATTCTATGTTGCTCCTTGTATAGTTCACCGGCAGCTTAAGTCTGTGCTAGCTGGTCTGTGAAATTATTGTATTACATAAGCATGCATGAAATATATTTTTCATATTCTACTATTGATGCAGAAGTACAAAAATTGAAGCATATCCCGCCATATATGTATTTCGGAAATTGTGTTCCTATTGAAAATAGGCAAATAATGTTAACTAACAAATTGATAACATTATTATGATGGTATAAATGTAAAACATCACTAAAGACGACTATACTGTATATCCAAAATTTGTGTTACTCTATATGGCCATTTTTCGCATTTTTCAGAAGCATTATGAACATGAATTGTTGCAGGGGCCCCATGGAACTTTTGTCGAAGCTTTTTGGAAACAGTGCGTTTTTATGAAGAACCACGACCGATTAATATACTTTATTTCAGACATTCTTTGTTGACTGACTGAATATTTTACGATCAAAATTTAAATATTGAGTTTGGGAGGGACTATTGAAACGATTTGAACAGATGTTAACATTTAGTAAATATACGGTGGGCTCAATTACAGTACGATAATTGAGGAAGAAATTATGTTTCCCGTTCGCTAAAAAACAATTTCATGCACTCAATATACTACAATATACAATAACAACTTTTCAATGTACCCGAGAAACATGCCAATGCCATACATTCAACAAAGGCCTTTTCCAATTCAACCTAGATTCCCACCAACACAACCCAATCAATTTTTCCAATCAAGACCCCAATCGAACCCATTCCCGGCATCTTCTCAGACCACAAACCATTCTAGACCAATACCGTTCAGAACTTTCGGTCGACAAAATTACCCCCAGCAGATCAATCAATTTAGAACGAACAATTCTAAGCCTCAACCAGTAGAGAAAATGGAAGTAGACCCATCTATAAGGGTAAATTATATGAATCGGCCAAATCAATCTCAGCAACATTTTATGAATTATAATTCTCAACAGTGGGAACTCGGTCCATGCCCAGAGGAACCGCACTTCTATGATTATGTCGATAACGAAAGTTTTGACCCAACTGACAATTGTTCAACAAACGAAACTTGCTGCGCTGGACGTCCGGCGATATGGGTCGACGTCGGCAGATTACACTGGTTTATTGTTTCCAAGCCGTCGCCGGCTGGTGCAATTAATGCTGATGGCGAGAACTTCGAACTTAGCGCGTGGAGCGTCGTTGCTTCTAAATGTTGTCTCGCGGGATCATTTGTAACTTATATATATATATATATATATATATATATATATATATATATATATATATATATATATATATATATATATATATATATATATATATATATATATATATATATATATATATATATATATATATATATATATATATATATATATATATATATATATATATATATATATATATATATATATATATATATATATATATATATATATATATATATATATATATATATATATATATATATATATATATATATATATATATATATATATATATATATATATATATATATATATATATATATATATATATATATATATATATATATATATATATATATATATATATTTATATTTATATATGCCCCTCCTCGCCGCAGCGATGACATAGTTTGCTCCTATCTATGCCTTTGCACTCGTAGGCTTTGTGGCCGGACTCAAGGCACCGATAGCACCTATCCACTGAAGGCGGCTGGGGTATACTAATAGGGCATACCGACCAGCCGATCTTCAGCTTCCCTTTCTCGGTTACCTTTTTGGCATCCGCCTGCAGTAGCCTGAGGTAGGCTACTTGGGTGCCAGAGGGTCCATCTCTAAATCGCACAGAGGCCCGCTCGATTGTGACGTCGCATTGTTCCTTAACAGCTGCGACTACATCTTCTGCGGTCGTGAACTCGTCCAGATGCTTGCACTGGAGAGTCATTTCCGCCCCTAGCGACCCGACTTGGGCGCCTTCACCAAAGACCTCTTGGGCCAAGGCCTTGTATACCGCACTAGATTGTGCGCCTCGCTTTCGTATTGGTCTAGATTGGTTTGTGGTCTGAGAAGATGCCGGGAATGGGTTCGATTGGGGTCTTGATTGGAAAAATTGATTGGGTTGTGTTGGTGGGAATCTAGGTTGAATTGGAAAAGGCCTTTGTTGAATGTATGGCATTGGCATGTTTCTCGGGTACATTGAAAAGTTGTTAATGTATATTGTAGTATATTGAGTGCATGAAATTGTTTTTTAGCGAACGGGAAACATAATTTCTTCCTCAATTATCGTACTGTAATTGAGCCCACCGTATATTTACTAAATGTTAACATCTGTTCAAATCGTTTCAATAGTCCCTCCCAAACTCAATATTTAAATTTTGATCGTAAAATATTCAGTCAGTCAACAAAGAATGTCTGAAATAAAGTATATTAATCGGTCGTGGTTCTTCATAAAAACGCACTGTTTCCAAAAAGCTTCGACAAAAGTTCCATGGGGCCCCTGCAACAATTCATGTTCATAATGCTTCTGAAAAATGCGAAAAATGGCCATATAGAGTAACACAAATTTTGGATATACAGTATAGTCGTCTTTAGTGATGTTTTACATTTATACCATCATAATAATGTTATCAATTTGTTAGTTAACATTATTTGCCTATTTTCAATAGGAACACAATTTCCGAAATACATATATGGCGGGATATGCTTCAATTTTTGTACTTCTGCATCAATAGTAGAATATGAAAAATATATTTCATGCATGCTTATGTAATACAATAATTTCACAGACCAGCTAGCACAGACTTAAGCTGCCGGTGAACTATACAAGGAGCAACATAGAATTTGCCTGTCTTTCTCTAATCAGTCCTAGTTCTGATACGGCAACATAAAATACTATCACGTACCTTGATATCTCATCGCAGCAGAAGACGTAACGTCACTCTACTTCTACCGCTAGAGAACACCGCGTAAAACAACCACTCATTGCATGGGTAGAAACCAAGAATCAGAATTTTACAGAAGTCAGCGGATAAATCCAGAACTTTAGGTACGATCCTAAACTTTAAACCAGATTTGAAAACCTTCTAACAACAAAATACGTCCCCGATACCCGAAAACCAAAAAAGGCATTCTCCAAGTAACAATTGAAGTTTTATAGCACGATATAAGAGCAATCTAAGTTTTATTAGTGGCTATAAAATAAAAATAAAATCACAAATCCACAAATGTTACTAGGGTCCATTCCTACCCCAGAACGTCAATACTAGGCGTTGAGACTTGCGCAGGCAGCTTCCGGAATCGCAACGACTATCCCCGGGGGATGAGAGCAGTCGCGAACCCACAAACAGTGACACAAATAACCAACATCTCACATGTAACGAATAAGAACAAAAATATACGATTAGTTTAATTTTCCCTGGAGCTAGATACTCTCAAAAAATGATCCGTGCAGTAATGGAACATGCTGTTAGATCCCATCAATACATCACTTCAATTGACTTTCAATGCTAAAAAGTAGAGACGCATTCCCAATCATCTATATTAATTGATGGCCTAAACAAAATATATGTTACAAAATGAAACCGATTCCATGTTCCAATCACATTGTGAAAATTGAAATCAGAAGTTTCATTTTAACTGCAAATACTATCCACAGACCAACAGGAGTGCAAACAAAGCTTATCTTCAACAACAATTTAATTGTAACGAACTGTTTCAAGCGTATCCTGAAACTGTCACTTTCCCTATTTCCCGTTATTTCTATACCATCATCCACATCCCAAAATGACAACCGAAAACAAATCTATCTCACAAGTCGTGTCTAATAAAAATGACTTTGTTTGACTATTATTACGTATAAAAACAACAGTTATGTTATTGTCATCTTTTATTTCATCAGTACTTTTATGGTCGTTATCATAGATAAGAATAATATAACGGAGGAGGATAACTAATACTTCATTACACATTTCTAACAGATTTACAATATTTTTGTAGAGCTTCCACTGCTAAAATCTAAAAAATAAAATCAACCATTAAAATTAAAATTAGTTGCATCGTTTTTCTTATTCCAAAAGTCACCTCATTGAAGTCACTTTCCATATTCCCTTAGTCACCTAATGTGACAAAATTTGTCACTTCAGTGACATCTCTCACTTTAAGGGAGGTAACTCGAAATTTCCGATCTCCTTAGTCACGTGAGATTTGTGGCACCTCACCGAAAGTGACCGTCAGAATAATCCACACAGTGACACAATCTCATTGTCGTACACCGCTATGCGGAACTCCGCTAGCGAATGACGGATCTCAATA
>NC_080670.1:120791941-120892280 GCF_030247195.1 Topomyia yanbarensis | reverse complement strand
CATTCACTCTCACTCACGCGTTCATACGTCCTGTATGAGGCTTACTTGGGTGCTCTCTCAATCGCACTTTGATTCACTCTCAAACACTCCCACATGAGGCTGACTTTTGTGCTCACCTTTTTCGTTCCTTGCGAGGCTGACTTGTGTGCTCACCTTACTCATTCCTTGCTAGGCTTACTTTTGTGCTCGCCCCACCCATACCATGTGAGGCTGACTTGGGTGCTCACCCTATCACCTAATTTACTCTCAATCGTGCCACTCTATTGTACCTTTGTCACTCCCCCTGGCCCAAACAAGGATTGATTCCTTCTTTAAGACATGAACAGTTTCTTTGAATTTGTATACCAAATAGCGCTCGCAAGTAAACTGGTGATCCACTCGTTTGCTCAAACTTAGGGGTTGATTCCTTCTTTCAAACATGAGCAGTTCTTTGAATCAATATACCAAATAGCCCCTTGGAAATATCGCATAACCGAGACCAAGGGGCCGAGGTGGTCATCGACCGGCCGTCAGAAGTGGCTACCTCTCACCAGCAACTCACTCGTTTGCTCGAGTTACTCAAACATAGGGGCTATCAAATAGTTTAACTACCATACTTAAAGTACCGGGTTTAAAGCGATGTGGCGTAGCCACATTAGGCGTTAACGACTAGTAACCGAAAATTTAATGTAAATTTTAAATTATGCCAAACGACGTGTTCCCTATTTGGGGAGCATATATATATATATATATATATATATATATATATATATAATATATATATATATATATATATATATATATATATATATATATATATATATATTATATATATATATATATATATATATATATATATATATTATATATATATATATATATATTATATATATATATATATATATATATATATATATATATATGTATATATATATATATATATATATATATATATATATATATATATATATATATAATATATATATATATATATATATATATATATATATATATATATATATATATATATATATATATATATATATATATATATTATATATATATATATATATATATATATATATATATATACATATATATGCCAGAAACAAGGATTGATTCCTTCTTTAAGACATGAGCAGTTCTTTGAATTTGTATACTAAATAGCGCTCGCAAGTAAACTGTTGATTCTCTCGTTTGCTCAAACTTAGATCCGGTATACGCAAAAGTCTTCGTTAAAAATCAATGGCACTGGGCTCCAGGAACAGTACTGGAACGTATAGGTCGTGTAATGTACAACGTTCAGCTCGACAGTAGAAGGCTTGTTCGCTCCCATGTTAACCAGCTTCGAGATCGCGCTATATCGGAGGATCTCAACGTATCGACATCGACAGATAGTACGAAACTTCCACTCAACATTCTACTTGATGCTTGGAATCTTCCGGTTCGTCGTACAACGGATTCATTAGCACACTCAACACCAGTAGCACCTCTTACAAGCTGCTCTAGTTTGAGACCATCGTCAACACCAAATACTCTGGTGAGAAGGCCTACCTTATCATCGGAGTCATCGTCACAGTTAGCAGTATCGTCTTCTTCATCTTCAACATCGCCAAGTTCGACATCAGAATTTCAATCTGCAAATGAAGCCGATTCAGCTGTTCAGGTACCTCGCCGCTCTTCGCGTGTCCGAAGAGCTCCGCAATGGTTCGACCCCTATCAGCTGTATTAGGAGGGGAGATGTTGGAAACGTGGACATCCCTACAACTCAACAGCAATTGCTGGGCTCACTGGTGGCAGCCCGCCTGTCACTCAACACCGCATCCGGTCAGGAATCAGAAAGTGATATACCATACTATAAGTAATACGCATATTTTACCTCTCCGTTTGTTCGCGTCTCTATTTTAAATAAAGTATATATATGTTTTAACGTGTGGGTCGTGTAATCTTCTCTATCGGTCACCTCCGAACACGAACCACAACAAAGAACGAGCCAGATAAATTTCTGTTGGCTATTCCTGAATCTGATTCTATTTTCACATGTGATTATGATTTTAAAATTATGTGCTGCGTTGTTAGCTGTTTAATTCTAACAAGGGTAGTTTAACTACAATTCTAACAAGGGTATTTTAACTCCCTCGGCATGATACTGTACCTTGATGTGGTCCGGGGGCTTTTCCACCAAAGCAGTATTACAGTGATTATATCACAGATACTTGGGATACGATTAATTTCTTTTTAGTTAAGCTACATTGTGATCAATTTTAGTACTTAACATGGCGACCTTTATTATTCACTGCCATGGTCAAATAATATACAATGTGGGTTTAGGGCCCAATTCTCTCTGCAGGCACCCTTCTTTTGCTGCTATATTTTCAATTAGATCCATGCTAACACTCACTAACACAAATTGCTTATTCTCTCATATACACTAACAATCTCTCATTCCAAACGTACAAACGTGGCCTACGCGATAACACAAACCTGGTCGCAAATACGAACGCCCGCGATCTCGCCAATATTCAAACACCCCGATTGATAAGGTGAACGTTGGAACCTAAGAACCTAAGCTCGCGCAATCATGAATCGGTCACGTCCGGAAGTCTCCGCCCTTGATCCTAGCAACCCAAATTCATGCCTTTAGTTGGACCAATAGAAATAAAAACTAGACAAGACGTCCACGCGCGATCATTGAAGAATACGCGAACATGCGAATGGCCACACGCTTATAAAAATAATGCGTCCACGCGAAGTTACATACATACTAGCACACGCGACAAAAACGTCCACATACAACCGCTCGAGTCCTAAGTGAATGGTTTAGCAGTTATAAATTAACAATCCCGGTCTCGAGAGTGAACCTCCAAATGCCCGTGTTCGCGCGATCATGAATCGGTTTCGTCCGGAATCCCCTTTTCTCGGCCCTAGTAGCATAAGTCCAATGCCTTCAGGTGGACCAATCAAAAATATAATGCTCATATCCACTAAACTACATAAAAATCGAATGTATACACACAAACTCACATACACGCGACAAACAAATATAAAAATGCTTGAGCCCTTCGCGATCTTCCACGCAACCTATACTCGCGCTCTTTCAGACATTATAAAATCCCGGTGATAATATGAACGTCTCAGGACTTGTAATCACTCAAACGCAGTCTCAAGCGTGAACCTACAGTCCCCCGTACTCGTGCATTCATGAATCGTTCACGTCCGGAAGTCTCTATCCTCGATTCCAGAAGTCTAGGTCCACGCCTTAATTGAATCAATTAACTCTACAGCTCCAGTAGGATAACTCTCGAAAAAAATCGGAATATTATTAATACTCAATAACAATACTAACTCTTCTCTTTATTTTATTTTTATTTATTTTCGGTCTCATGCGTTATATTCTTGTGATGACCTTTTCGAGCTCATACATCCAAGAAGAGCAACATTGCTGCCAACAATGCTTCTTCTCTGCCATCAGACGTCGCCAGGTTTTAGAACAATGGAGATGTACTCGATGGAATCAGATAAGTAGGAACGATCAAAAAACTGCAAGTAGTATATAACACATTTCTTATTTTGACGTATAAATTATTATTCGCATTAAAATATTATTTACAGGCTCCACACATATCTCAACATACACAAATACACAAATGCTTGACAGGTGACTAGGCCAAGTGCATTCACTCGTAGGATCTATCATTTCGATGATCGCCTCGATTCTACGAAACCAGTGCACAAGTAAACTGACATAAGCTAGTCTCATCTGGTGAATGCATGTAACCTGGAAACCCCAGACACGACAGGACGAGACGGACAGACTGGACTCGACGAGGCCTAGTTCAGAGTTTTCGGGCATTCTGCAATGCACGGTTAGCGACCTAAAGAAAGAAACATTCGGCATGTTATTTTTCCTTTTATTACTATATCATAAGTTAGGTTCATACTCATACTCACTAACACAACCAATAGCATATTCTCCCATATACACTCACATCCAAAGCGCACAAACACCCTTAACTTTCGCGATAACACAAACAACGCGAATTTACATTACAATTTCAATCATCCACACTCACCTACGCTCGCAATTTCGCCAACATTAAAACACCCCCTTACTTAAGTGAACTTTTCAGCACTTATAACTTTACAACCGCGGTCGCAACCATTAACCCACCACTCGCGTGATCATAGACCAGCTACGTTCGGAATTCTCTAATCTCGACTCATGCCTTCAGTTGGACCAATCAAAAATGATGCAATGAATGATGCATATTCAGCAAACAACACGTTCTTCTACCATACACTAAAATTAATTATCATATTCACGGTCCGCGCGCGATCGTTCAAGAATACACGTGAATATGCGAATGGCCACACGAATCTAAAATCGAATTTATGCACGCAAAGTTAGAGACACGCTAGCATTCAAATGCTCGAGCCTTTGACGATCACACTATTACACAATTAGTAAATGCCCACGCTAACCCAGACAGATATGCACTCCTGGACTCGCACGCTAAAAACCACACCTGCCACGCATACACCACCCAGGACTGAACATTAGATTCATACATACAAAGCAACAAGTAATAATTACAGGCATTCGTCTGGCAACCGGGGGAAGTACATCTCAAACGCAGAACTTATCATTTCAATGATGGCCTTGGATCTGCGTTGCCTGTGTTCAAGGCACCATAGCTTTGTCCGTCAGGTCAAGGATGTATGAAACCCGCTAGCCACCACCCTCGGCCCTAGCTGCCCATAAAGGGATAAAAAAAATTCTAACAAGGGTATTTTAACTACAAACACTAATTTGGTCATATTAAAAAATACGTTGAATTTTCTGTTACTAGTCGTTGACGCCCAATGTGGCTACGCCACATCGCTTTAAACCCGGTGCTGTCCGACATCGCTCCGCTCCGTCGGACTTGAACTAGTTGATAGCCCCTATGTTTGAGTAATCCGGGCAAACAAGTGGATCACAGGTTTGCTCGCGAGGGGCCGCCGACGCACCATCGGAACCCGGCGGATCCCGCTTCGGATCCTTGGTCTCAGTTATGCGACAATGCCAAGGGTTAATTGGTATATAGGTTCAAATAACTGCTCATATTTGAAAGAAGAATCAACCCTTATGTTTAAGTAATCCGGGCAAACGAGTAAATCAACACTTTGCTATCGAACTTATTAAACATGCAGATTAAAAGAGCTGCTCATTTTTGAAAGAAGGAGTCAACTCCTAATTTTGGGTAAAACGGGCAAACCAGTATATCACCAGTTTACTTGCGGGGGCCATTTGGTATGCAAATTTAAAGAACAGCTCATGACTGAAAGAAGGAATCAACCTTCTGGCATACATACACGTATATATTTGCCAGAAACAAGGATTGATTCCTTCTTTAAGACATGAACAGTTCTTTGAATTTGTATACCAAATAGCGCTCGCAAGTAAACTGGTGATCCACTCGTTTGCTCAAACTTAGGGGTTGATTCCTTCTTTCAAACATGAGCAGTTCTTTGAATCAATATACCAAATAGCCCTTGGAAATATCGCATAACCGAGACCAAGGGGCCGAGGTGGTCATCGACCGGCCGTCAGAAGTGGCTACCTCTCACCAGCAACTCACTCGTTTGCTCGAGTTACTCAAACATAGGGGCTATCAAATAGTTTAACTACCATACTTAAAGTACCGGGTTTAAAGCGATGTGACGTAGCCACATTAGGCGTTAACGACTAGTAACAGAAAATTTAATGTAAATTTTAAATTATGCCAAACGACCATTATGCCAAATGACCATTATGCCAAATGGACATTATGCCAAATGAACGTATGGGTCACGAACTTATGCCAAACGACGTGTTCCCTATTTGGGGAGCACGTCGTTTGGCATAAGTTCAGTTCATTTGGCATAAGTTCATTTGGCATAACAGCAGGTGACACATGCTTTCGTTTTGCATAATGTTCATTTGGCATAATGGTCATTTGGCATAATGGTCATTTGGCATAACGGTCGTTTGGCATAATGGTCATTTGGCATAATGGTCGTTTGGCATAATTTGAAATATACATTGAAATCTCTGTTATATTTAATGTTGACGCATAATGTGGCTGCGCCACATCGCTTTAAGTATGGTACTTAAACTAGTTGATAGCCCCTATGTTTGAGTAACCCGGGAAAACGAGTGTGTTGCTGGTGAGGGGTAGGCGCTTCTGACGGCGGGTTGATGACCACCTCGACCCCTTGGTTATGCGATATTTCCAAGGGCTATTTGGTATATAGATTCAAAGAACTTCTCATGTTTGAAAGAAGGAATCAACCCCTAAGTTTGAGCAAACGAGAGAATCAACAGTTTACTTGCGAGCGCTATTTGGTATACAAATTCAAAGAACTGCTCATGTCTTAAAGAAGGAATCAATCCTTGTTTCTGGCATATATATATATATATATATATATATATATATATATATATATATATATATATATATATATATATATATATATATATATATATATATATATATATATATATATATATATATATATATATATATATATATATATATATATATATATATATATATATATATATATATATATATATATATATATATATATATATATATATATATATATATATATATATATATATATATATATATATATATATATATATATATATATATATATATATATATATATATATATATATATATATATATATATATATATATATATATATATATATATATATATATATATATATATATATATATATATATATATATATATATATATATATATATATATATATATATATATATATATATATATATATATATATATATATATATATATATATATATATATATATATATATATATATATATATATATATATATATATATATATATATATATATATATATATATATATATATATATATATATATATATATATATATATATATATATATATATATATATATATATATATATATATATATATATTATATATATATATATATATATATATATATATATATATATATATATATATATATATATATATATATATATATATATATGCCAGAAACAAGGATTGATTCCTTCTTTAAGACATGAGCAGTTCTTTGAATTTGTATACCAAATAGCGCTCGCAAGTAAACTGTTGATTCTCTCGTTTGCTCAAACTTAGGGGTTGATTCCTTCTTTCAAACATGAGAAGTTCTTTGAATCTATATACCAAATAGCCCTTGGAAATATCGCATAACCAAGGGGTCGAGGTAGTCATCAACCCGCCGTCAGAAGCGCCTACCCCTCACCAGCAACACACTCGTTTTCCCGGGTTACTCAAACATAGGGGCTATCAACTAGTTTAAGTACCATACTTAAAGCGATGTGGCGCAGCCACATTATGCGTCAACATTAAATATAACAGAGATTTCAATGTATATTTCAAATTATGCCAAACGACCATTATGCCAAATGACCATTATGCCAAACGACCGTTATGCCAAATGACCATTATGCCAAATGACCATTATGCCAAATGAACATTATGCAAAACGAAAGCATGTGTCACCTGCTGTTATGCCAAATGAACTTATGCCAAATGAACTGAACTTATGCCAAACGACGTGCTCCCCAAATAGGGAACACGTCGTTTGGCATAAGTTCGTGACCCATACGTTCATTTGGCATAATGTCCATTTGGCATAATGGTCATTTGGCATAATGGTCGTTTGGC
Organism: Topomyia yanbarensis; assembly: GCF_030247195.1. Classification (NCBI taxonomy): domain Eukaryota; kingdom Metazoa; phylum Arthropoda; class Insecta; order Diptera; family Culicidae; genus Topomyia; species Topomyia yanbarensis. The sequence goes on along the minus strand of NC_080670.1, from coordinate 120,884,558 downwards.
ATAATTTAAAATTTACATTAAATTTTCTGTTACTAGTCGTTAACGCCTAATGTGGCTACGTCACATCGCTTTAAACCCGGTACTTTAAGTATGGTAGTTAAACTATTTGATAGCCCCTATGTTTGAGTAACTCGAGCAAACGAGTGAGTTGCTGGTGAGAGGTAGCCACTTCTGACGGCCGGTCGATGACCACCTCGGCCCCTTGGTCTCGGTTATGCGATATTTCCAAGGGCTATTTGGTATATTGATTCAAAGAACTGCTCATGTTTGAAAGAAGGAATCAACCCCTAAGTTTGAGCAAACGAGTGGATCACCAGTTTACTTGCGAGCGCTATTTGGTATACAAATTCAAAGAACTGTTCATGTCTTAAAGAAGGAATCAATCCTTGTTTCTGGCAAATATATACGTGTATGTATGCCAGAAGGTTGATTCCTTCTTTCAGTCATGAGCTGTTCTTTAAATTTGCATACCAAATGGCCCCCGCAAGTAAACTGGTGATATACTGGTTTGCCCGTTTTACCCAAAATTAGGAGTTGACCCCTTCTTTCAAAAATGAGCAGCTCTTTTAATCTGCATGTTTAATAAGTTCGCTAGCAAAGTGTTGATTTACTCGTTTGCCCGGATTACTTAAACATAAGCGTTGATTCTTCTTTCAAATATGAGCAGTTATTTGAACCTATATACCAATTAACCCTTGGCATTGTCGCATAACTGAGACCAAGGATCCGAAGCGGGATCCGCCGGGTTCCGATGGTGCGTCGGCGGCCCCTCGCGAGCAAACCTGTGATCCACTTGTTTGCCCGGATTACTCAAACATAGGGGCTATCAACTAGTTCAAGTCCGACGGAGCGGAGCGATGTCGGACAGCACCGGGTTTAAAGCGATGTGGCGTAGCCACATTGGGCGTCAACGACTAGTAACAGAAAATTCAACGTATTTTTTAATATGACCAAATTAGTGTTTGTAGTTAAAATACCCTTGTTAGAATTTTTTTTATCCCTTTATGGGCAGCTAGGGCCGAGGGTGGTGGCTAGCGGGTTTCATACATCCTTGACCTGACGGACAAAGCTATGGTGCCTTGAACACAGGCAACGCAGATCCAAGGCCATCATTGAAATGATAAGTTCTGCGTTTGAGATGTACTTCCCCCGGTTGCCAGACGAATGCCTGTAATTATTACTTGTTGCTTTGTATGTATGAATCTAATGTTCAGTCCTGGGTGGTGTATGCGTGGCAGGTGTGGTTTTTAGCGTGCGAGTCCACGAGTGCATATCTGTCTGGGTTAGCGTGGGCATTTACTAATTGTGTAATAGTGTGATCGCCAAAGGCTCGAGCATTTGAATGCTAGCGTGTCTCTAACTTTGCGTGCATAAATTCGATTTTAGATTCGTGTGGCCATTCGCATATTCACGTGTATTCTTGAACGATCGCGCGCGGACCGTGAATATGATAAATAATTTTAGTGTATGGTAGAAGAACGTGTTGTTTGCTTTATATGCATCATTCATTGCATCATTTTTGATTGGTCCAACTGAAGGCATGAGTCGAGATTAGAGAATTCCGAACGTAGCTGGTCTATGATCACGCGAGTGGTGGGTTAATGCTTGCGACCGCGGTTGTAAAGTTATAAGTGCTGAAAAGTTCACTTAAGTAAGGGGGTGTTTTAATGTTGGCGAAATTGCGAGCGTAGGTGAGTGTGGATGATTGAAATTGTAATGTAAATTCGCGTTGTTTGTGTTATCGCGAAAGTTAAGGGTGTTTGTGCGCTTTGGATGTGAGTGTATATGGGAGAATATGCTATTGGTTGTGTTAGTGAGTATGAGTATGAACCTAACTTATGATATAGTAATAAAAGGAAAAATAACATGCCGAATGTTTCTTTCTTTAGGTCGCTAACCGTGCATTGCAGAATGCCCGAAAACTCTGAACTAGGCCTCGTCGAGTCCAGTCTGTCCGTCTCGTCCTGTCGTGTCTGGGGTTTCCAGGTTACATGCATTCACCAGATGAGACTAGCTTATGTCAGTTTACTTGTGCACTGGTTTCGTAGAATCGAGGCGATCATCGAAATGATAGATCCTACGAGTGAATGCACTTGGCCTAGTCACCTGTCAAGCATTTGTGTATTTGTGTATGTTGAGATATGTGTGGAGCCTGTAAATAATATTTTAATGCGAATAATAATTTATACGTCAAAATAAGAAATGTGTTATATACTACTTGCAGTTTTTTGATCGTTCCTACTTATCTGATTCCATCGAGTACATCTCCATTGTTCTAAAACCTGGCGACGTCTGATGGCAGAGAAGAAGCATTGTTGGCAGCAATGTTGCTCTTCTTGGATGTATGAGCTCGAAAAGGTCATCACAAGAATATAACGCATGAGACCGAAAATAAATAAAAATAAAATAAAGAGAAGAGTTAGTATTGTTATTGAGTATTAATAATATTCCGATTTTTTTCGAGAGTTATCCTACTGGAGCTGTAGAGTTAATTGATTCAATTAAGGCGTGGACCTAGACTTCTGGAATCGAGGATAGAGACTTCCGGACGTGAACGATTCATGAATGCACGAGTACGGGGGACTGTAGGTTCACGCTTGAGACTGCGTTTGAGTGATTACAAGTCCTGAGACGTTCATATTATCACCGGGATTTTATAATGTCTGAAAGAGCGCGAGTATAGGTTGCGTGGAAGATCGCGAAGGGCTCAAGCATTTTTATATTTGTTTGTCGCGTGTATGTGAGTTTGTGTGTATACATTCGATTTTTATGTAGTTTAGTGGATATGAGCATCATATTTTTGATTGGTCCACCTGAAGGCATTGGACTTATGCTACTAGGGCCGAGAATAGGGGATTCCGGACGAAACCGATTCATGATCGCGCGAACACGGGCATTTGGAGGTTCACTCTCGAGACCGGGATTGTTAATTTATAACTGCTAAACCATTCACTTAGTCACCGGGGTGTTATACTTTTAAGAGATCGTGGCTGTGGTCGTGCGTGGATGATCGCGAAGGACTCGAGCGGTTGTATGTGGACGTTTTTGTCGCGTAGGCCACGTTTGTACGTTTGGAATGAGAGATTGTTAGTGTATATGAGAGAATAAGCAATTTGTGTTAGTGAGTGTTAGCATGGATCTAATTGAAAATATAGCAGCAAAAGAAGGGTGCCTGCAGAGAGAATTGGGCCCTAAACCCACATTGTATATTATTTGACCATGGCAGTGAATAATAAAGGTCGCCATGTTAAGTACTAAAATTGATCACAATGTAGCTTAACTAAAAAGAAATTAATCGTATCCCAAGTATCTGTGATATAATCACTGTAATACTGCTTTGGTGGAAAAGCCCCGGACCACATCAAGGTACAGTATCATGCCGAGGGAGTTAAAATACCCTTGTTAGAATTGTAGTTAAACTACCCTTGTTAGAATTAAACAGCTAACAACGCAGCACATAATTTTAAAATCATAATCACATGTGAAAATAGAATCAGATTCAGGAATAGCCAACAGAAATTTATCTGGCTCGTTCTTTGTTGTGGTTCGTGTTCGGAGGTGACCGATAGAGAAGATTACACGACCCACACGTTAAAACATATATATACTTTATTTAAAATAGAGACGCGAACAAACGGAGAGGTAAAATATGCGTATTACTTATAGTATGGTATATCACTTTCTGATTCCTGACCGGATGCGGTGTTGAGTGACAGGCGGGCTGCCACCAGTGAGCCCAGCAATTCCTGTTGAGTTGTAGGGATGTCCACGTTTCCAACATCTCCCCTCCTAATACAGCTGATAGGGGTCGAACCATTGCGGAGCTCTTCGGACACGCGAAGAGCGGCGAGGTACCTGAACAGCTGAATCGGCTTCATTTGCAGATTGAAATTCTGATGTCGAACTTGGCGATGTTGAAGATGAAGAAGACGATACTGCTAACTGTGACGATGACTCCGATGATAAGGTAGGCCTTCTCACCAGAGTATTTGGTGTTGACGATGGTCTCAAACTAGAGCAGCTTGTAAGAGGTGCTACTGGTGTTGAGTGTGCTAATGGATCCGTTGTACGACGAACCGGAAGATTCCAAGCATCAAGTAGAATGTTGAGTGGAAGTTTCGTACTATCTGTCGATGTCGATACGTTGAGATCCTCCGATATAGCGCGATCTCGAAGCTGGTTAACATGGGAGCGAACAAGCCTTCTATTGTCGAGCTGAACGTTGTACATTACACGACCTATACGTTCCAGTACTGTTCCTGGAGCCCAGTGCCATTGATTTTTAACGAAGACTTTTGCGTATACCGGATCTTTAGCTTTGAACTCACGCTTCAAGGGTCGGCTCTCGCTAGGCTGTTCAAACTGCACAGAATCTGGTGGAGGACGGAGTAGATCCAAACTGCTACGGATCGGACGACCGAACATGACTTCTGCTGGCGATTTTCCATCCGGAGAAGAAAAACAAGGTGTGCTCCGGTAAGTCAGCAAAAATGTACTGAGTGCTTCACGCATTGTCGCTCTCCCCTCCTTAATCTTCTTTATTGACCGTTTGAATGTATCCACAAACCGCTCAGCTTGACCGTTCGATTGTGGGTGAAACGGCGCAGTTGTGAGATGCTCGATACCGTTATCCGTACAGTAGGATTGAAATTCTGCACTGGTGAACTGTGAGCCGTTGTCGCTCACTAGTGTCTCTGGCATTCCCAAGCGTGCGAACAGTTCTCTGATGATTTTGATTGTAGCGGCTGTAGTGATGCTGCGAGTCTGCACAATCTCAGGCCACTTCGAAAAAGAATCCACGACGACCAAGTAGTATTCCCCGTCGATCGGTCCAGCATAGTCAAGATGTACACGCTGCCACGGTTTTGTTGATTTAGGCCAAGACAAAGGCGCTGACTTCGGTGGTGTTTTTGCAGCCATCGCACATTGATGGCAGGATTTAACATAATCAACAATGTCGTTATCGAGAGTTGGCCAATAAACATAAGACCTGGCAATCGCCTTCATTCGCTGGATTCCAGGGTGGCCACGATGAAGCTGCTGAAGACTGCGCTTGCGATGGGGCGAAGGAATAACAAGTCGATCGCCAAATAGTACGCAGCCTTGTACCGTGGTAAGTGACTCACGTCGTGCATAAAACCGCTTGAGCTCTGCATCAGTAACGGTCTCAGGCCAACCGTCAATCAGGTATCGATAAACTGCTTTGGTGATAGGATCGGACTGTGTAGACTGTTGTACGATTCTAAAACTCAGAGGAAGAACGGTTAGTGTATCTTGTGTAACTGACCTTAAGTCATTCTCCAAAGAGACCGAAGCAATCACGTAATCTTCCTCAGGTCTGACGTGCTGATTGATCAGACGGGAAAGTATGTCAGCATTGCCGAATTTCGCTGTCGGGACGTACTCGATGGTGAACTCATAAAGCAATAGCGTAAGAGCCCAACGTTGTAACCGGTTCGATGTGTAAACAGGAATTCCTTTCTTCGAACCGAAAATCCTCAGCAGCGGTTCGTGATCAGTCTGAAGATGAAAGCGACGACCAAACAACATTTTGTGAAATTTAGTCACTGCGAAAATTATTGCAAGTCCTTCACGATCGGGCTGACTATAGTTTTTCTCTGCTGCTGTGAATGCTCTGGAGGCATGCTGTACCACCTTGAGAGTACCGTCCGGAAACTTGTGTGATAATGTTGCACCGACACCAACAGACGACGCATCTGCCGACACAACTATATCAAGCGCAGGGTTGTAGTGAGTCAACAGTAGATCGGATTTCAACACCTCTTTAAATTTGTTAAATGCCGCCTGGCATTTTTCCGTCCACTCAAATTTTGCATCCGCCTTGAGCAGCTCATCAAGAGGATACCGAAGGGTGCGCATACTAGGAACAAACTTGCCGTAGTAATTTATTGCTCCTAGGAAAGAACGAACACCGGAAACGTCAGTGGGCGGTGGCATTTCGTTGATGGCTTGAACCTTTGATGGATTCGGGCGAAGACCGTTGCGGTCAAGCAGATGACCTACATATTTAATTTGCGGCTGAGCGAATATGCACTTTTCTACACGAATGGTAAAACCAAAATCGCTGATCCTTTGAAACACTGCATGAAGGTTCGCCCAGTGATTTTCAGGATTTACACCACCAACGACGACGTCATCTAAATAACCACACGTATGAGGGAGGCCTGCCAGCATAGTATCGATAAGTTGCTGGAATGCTCCCGGTGTCAGACGGTTGTACCGGTAAAGTCCCCGATGGGTGTTGATGGTTAACAATTCACGGCTGCTTTCGTCCACTTCTACCTGCAGAAATGCATCCGGCAGATCAATTCGGCTAAACACTGTGCAATTAGCCAATTTGTTGAAAATTTCTTCCGGTAGCGGCAACGGATATTGATGCGGTTGCAGGGCATTGTTGAGACCGGTGGAATAGTCACCGCAGATACGAATAGATCCGTTCGTTTTTCGGACGACGACGATGGGAGCTGCCCAATCCGAAAAGTCTACCGGTGTGATGATTTTTGCTCGTTCCAGTCGGTCGAGTTCGTTATCCACACTGCTATGTACCGCATAAGCCACTGGACGCTTTGCACGAGAAACTGGAGTTGCACCTGGTATTAGTTCCAATTTCACTTTTGTTTTCGTACACAACCCCAGCTCGCTCCTAAACACCCTCGGGTATGCTGATTTGAGTGACTGCAAAGTGACAGAAGGAACAGTGACGTTGTTGCAGTACGTGCTAATGGGCAGTGACCAGAGATCGAATGCATCCATCAAATCGATGCCAAGAAGGTAAAGTGGTTTTTCAACAACGTAAAACCAACGACACGACCTGAAACTCTGTGAAATTTTTAAAGGAAAAAGTGTTCGAGTCATCCATCGCCAGTTACCAATGCATTTAGTCACCCCTCGATGTGAACGAGAAAAATAGTTTTTCAGCAACCCTTCCTTGTTTTGATTTTCAATTGTTGTATAGCAACCAAGTTATTTTATGTTTACATTGAGTTTCGAATTGGTTCTAATGTCCATTATTTTTTTTTATTTTTGAAGCCCAGTGGAGTGAAAAAATTAATGAAAGACGTGCTAGGTTTCAGATTATCACTAATTAAACGTAAGTATTATCTTGTGCGTCTCCAATGAGGTGTACATCTCGAATTTGCAAAAACTGCTGCTAATATCTGAACAGATTCAGTACAACACTAGCTGCAGCAATTGTTACGAAAAGTATTCCTTCAAAGTTAAAGAGTCAATTGAAAATTCCATTAAAAGTTATTTTAAAAATTAACATATTTACTGTTACAACTTTATTGATAAAAGTACATATTCTAGGCACCTGACTAAACAGAAAAAAGCATGCCCGTTGATTGACCTGGGCTGTAGCTTAGTCCAATCCAAGTGAATAAAAATCTGTGGGCACGACTTCCTTCGGAAGGGAAGTAAAACCGTTGGCCCCGGTCCATGAGTCCATGAGATATCAAGTCCATATAGTGAAGTCACCTCTCTAGCATCGGTGTTTAGCCTCGTAGCGGAAATAGGCCAACGGAAAATAACTAGAACATGAAGAAGAGCGAAGAAGCCCACAATCCATTGCGAAGTATTGACAGTCACGTATGGACTCCAAGGCATTTACTATTTCGGAACTTCGAAGCATTTTATTAAGAACCTGCCCAGTGATAGCAGATATATTGTTTCTTTGATAATGACGGTAGTTTGTTGATTATATGAAAAAGTAACAATTTCAAACCTCTTTTGATTTTTTGCAGGACAAGTATTCTATTAGCTAAAAAAAATACTGTCGATCTATGATATTATTAATTTCGACAAAAGTGATTATAACTACTAGAGGGAGCAAAGCGCTGGGGGGGGGGGGTCTCGCTCTAGCATATTGTATCCCATTACTTTGACAGGTATATACCCGGGGCAATAGGTGTCAAACTAATGGACCTAGCATATGTGAGAGTGAGATGATAAATTTTCAGTGTTAGCAGCGACATGCGACATCTAGTAGTTATAATCTTTTTTATTTCGACGCATCTGAATATCGCCCCCAGATGACAGCGAAAAGACATAGAAACAGCGAGGATTAACAATGCATCACTGCCTTCATCCAAGTTTTCTCGTCAACGGGGAAGAGAAACCCTGTCACTAAAAGCGTGATTGGCGAATTATTCGTCCACATTGTGTATGATCGTACATTTAAGTCAGAGAAACATCTTTCAGACTAACTTCGAATTCAGATGATTGTACTATATTGAGAACTATATCAATGGGGTTCGTATGGCTTTCCCGGAAGTTAGAAATGATTTTTTCTCTATTTTATTTACAGTTTTAGACTCACTTATCTGAGCATGAAGTTTATTGAATTATGTATAACTTGTTTTATTTATTCGAAAAGATTTTAGGTGATAACAAGTTCATACAGCGAACCGCTAAAGTTTACATGTCTCTGAAATTGATTGGTGGCCGACATCGGATTTTTTTTTCGGTCGATATGTATGCGGAGTAGAATAATTTATAAATTATTTTTGTTTTTAAATACAATCAACGGCTAGCTTTGCGTAATCAGATTCCCAGTGCAGTTTTTACTGTTTATTTTGCTGAGATAAAGGCATAGGATGGCCTCGAAGGCGGCTTTCTCTGGTGATGATCAACCCAACGACTTGTTTGGTTCGTCATATTGCTTTACAGGACAACGTACTTCGTCGTCAGACATTAAGTAGAAGCGTATAAATTGACTGATTTCTTGGTTTGCATGAGTAGTGGAAAAGCAAACCAACAGAAGTAAAACAAAAACAGGCAAATGAAGTAGAAGAAAAGAACGGGAGGGACGTATTCTAAGTTGCTTATATTTGGGAACATAGCCACTTTATTTGACGGTTTGGTTCGCGTGGATGATGATTCTTCAAAATTACTAGGCAAATTTTTAATATTTGACTTGCCATGCTCCCAATACTTTGGATAGTTCACTTAAATTTTAAATTCAATACATTGTGCAATTGAATGATGTTTAGATTTGGGTTTAAATTGGTATGATCCGAGTACTTTGGCTAATTGCCTTAAGTTTTAATGCATCGTGCAAATTGAATGATATTTAATTTAGATTATATGTAATGAACCATCAACCATGTGTGTGGATACTGCATCGGTCTGGATCTAGTTGAATTGATAGCAAAAATAATTCAATCTGCCAGTCGTCAGGGTATCCCTTCGCTTCTATCCACCACCTGAAGCACGCGCCGTGTTGCTATTAGATTCTAGGGACCAACAGAATCCAAGGTCTCCAAGCTACAAATCCCTAAGCATAAAAATTTGCGCCAAGCCCACGGTTGAAAAATCAGGACAAAACATAATTACATAACATATTGTAATCCATTTTTCCATATTTTCGAGATCCTTAGGTAGCCGTAAAAAATATAAAAGGGTTGCATTTCTTAAATCGACTGTTTTTAATGCCTTTCTTTTTAGGTATTACTTGAACTGCTTACATTGCATGTTCGCATGTCACGAAATCAGCCACATTACTGTTAACTTTGTTTACTAGTACTAAAAGAAAAAGACTGATATTTGATGTGGGATTTTTTTGTGATGTGATTAACATTAACAGTAGGTTTCGGCATAGTGAATATCAGAAAATTATATTTCTTCAGCTTAATACCACTTGGTCAAGTCTCCCCATAAAATTTTGGTCAAATCTCCCCAACATTAGTTATTGCGTTTAAAGTCGTTCAAATTTTGATAATAACTATTTCAGTGTTCCGATTTATGTTAAATCATTTCACTAGTTCATAAAGAATAAAATAATGTATGCATACTTTGAAAGTAATTATTAGTCGAGTAGATATGTCCATACAAAGTTTGATAAACATACATCATTTAAGGCAAATTTATTATTTGCGGAATATATTCTATAAGGAAAGGATTTATCATTCCAAACTTTTAAAATTACCGTAAGGGACCAGAACAAGTATAAAAATATTTTTGAAATTTTTTTTAAGAACCTAATAGAACACGTCATAGCCAATAATAGTGTTCTGCGCTTGGTCAAGTCTCCTCTTGTTCCCCTACTTCGATTCTCTAATGGGCGATTCATTAGGCGTTTGATGCAAGCCACCAGTAGGTAGTGGTAAACATGTTAATTCGTTTCACCGTGGCTGATGAGCTGTTTAGTTTATTGATAGCCGGAGCAGCAACGATCCTGTTAGCTGCGGCAGGGTTGGCCCACGACGGATGACGCACTGCAGACGGTGATTGCATGCACCGAGTGCTGCACACGAGAACCAACGACAAGAGCACGATAAGGGTTCCTCCAGAGGTCAGGTAATTAGGTAAACAAATACCCGAAAGGTGCTACTGTATCGAAACTGGCAAATTCTCTTCTTGGCCACCCGTGCGTGAAACATCAACCTTTTTGAAAACTTATAATATTCAAATTGACTGCCTTTTCCCTTCTTCAGCTCTCGGTAGAACCCTTCCGATGTCTGTCCTTGTGCCTACACTATGGTACCGTTTTGTCGATTTCCCGACGAATCCTTGATGTGTCAAATTAGGATACCTTCATGGCGTTTTCGTTTTTGACTTTGCACTACACCGGTGTAGTCTGTGCTACACTCATTCAAACTTGGGTGTAATCAGTCTATCTCTTTTTTTGCACTACATCGGTGTAGCACCAAGGAAAAATGAATACACAACATGCACCACAACTTGATCAGAAGTGAATCTGCAAATACAATAGCATTGTTTGGAATGCTGATAACTTCAGATAAATAATTGCAAATAGAAAGCAACTCACCGGTTAGTAAAATAAACAACCAACGGCGCATTCGGATATTTCTAAACTCCGTCGATTTCCAGAGGCCATCACAGCGAACATTAAGTTTCGATGCTTAATTAATTCCTTTTATTTTTAATCCGTCAACAACAAATAGAATCATGTTATTTAAAAAAGTTTGTTTGCCTAACCAGAAGAAGCAACGGTAACTTTTAAAGAAAATAACAGATTCATAAGTGCTGCTAGTTTCATGCATTTTCTAATCAAACGTCATATTTGACATTACCAGTTACCTGAGTCACTGAGGGGTAGTCAGATTTGCGATACAGTTTTGGGATGCCAGTGTCTAGTCGTGTCGTTGGTAAAACTGACCGGTATGTTGTTTGCCATTGAAAGAAATGTCACAACTGAACTTAAACAAAAACTGCAAGCGGTCGCCTGACGCTTTTGCGGCTTGTTCGTTTGCCGGCACTGTGGGTGGTTTACCTATTTTCTCCCACAACCGTTTCGAAATTATGCTTATGTCAGACCCCGTGTCCAACTGCAGACGCACATTTACACCGTTCAACATCACAGTAACAAAACGGCGCCTTTTATCGACGGTATTAATCACAAGACTTACGCTTTTTGTAGCATACGATCCCGGGTGCTTTTTGTTTCGACTGGCTTTGGATGTTCGTTTGGCAGTGGAACAATAACCCTCACGGTGTCCGACAATACCACAATCTTTGCATTTGTGGCTCCTGTGGTGTATCAGAAAAGGCCAAGTTTAAATAAACCCCACATTATCGATGTGTTGGGATATTGAGAGAAACCGAGAGAGATCGTTCGTGTGAGATTGATATAATAAATACCGCTTGCAGCGGACTCGAAGTCAGAATGTTTCTGACAGCCTAACCGTGCGTATTGATTTGTGTAGTTGATGACACCAACGGGAATAGTCTTTACAAGTGGCGACGAAGTGTAAAGTAAAGACTCGCGTGTGCAAAGTATAAAGAAAAGACAGTAAAAAAAGTGTGTGCAGGAGGCACAGAGTGATTAAATTGTGTGCGGCAAAGGTCGTGTGGATAAAGTTCTACTTAATCAAAAGTTGACGGTAAATAAAAGTTTAAGTGTTGAGCGCAAAGGTGCATTTAATAAAATAAGAAAATAAGATATTGCGTGACGAAAAGATTTATAAAAAATTACAAAAGTTTTTAGAAGTGACACAATGGTGTTATAAATTCCTTTTTCAAAAAAAAAAAAACAAAGGAAAATCAGTTGTATAATTGGAAGACATTATTCCCTTTTATAAGTTATTGTTAATAAAGTTTCTTTTATTTCTTCCATTAGGTAATTGTGATTGCTCCAAAGGGAGATATTTATTCGTTTCCGACCAACTCGAAGTGCTAGTGTTGCGTGAGTTGCAGTGCAACATACAACTCCGGCGCCGTCGTGACACTATTAAATTTGTTGCAACAGACTGACAGCATCCGACGGAAAGCTTCAGACGCACACACAGTTGTTGCGCTGGTTGAGAGTGGAGAATTTGCACCACTACAGGAGTGTTTATAAAGCTCGCTCTGCTTCTGCTGCTGTGGTGTGCGGCCGTCTGGTAGTATAAAGCTGTTCTGGTAAGCGTTTTTGATATTTCCTTTTACTACCTGCGTTTACTTCGGTCATCTGTTGACAGTGTGTTGAATATGGCATCGAGCATTGTGGGTTCGATTGAACCATATGCGCCTGGTTCATCTTTCTCAAACTATGTTGAGCGCTTAGGTTACATTTTTCAATACAACAACGTTGCTGAGAATTCTCAGAAAGCTCTTTTTATAACCCTTAGTGGGCCAGTAGTTTTTGAGGAGTTGAAACTCTTGTACCCGGCTAGCGATTTGTCTACGCTTAGATATGCTGATATAATTAAAAAACTGAAGGAGCGGTTTGATAAAAAGGAATCAGATCTTATTCAGCGGTTCAAATTTTATAATAGAGTACAGGAGCCGAATGAAACGGCTGAGAATTTTGTTTTAGCGGTTAAGTTACAGGCAGAATATTGTGAGTTTGGAGAATTTAAAGATGCAGCTATTAGAGACAAGTTGTTAATGGGAGTGTATGACAAAGCGTTACAACAAAAAATGTTAGGAGAAGAAAATTTAACGTTGGCTACAGCTGAGCGTATGCTAGTGAATTGGGAGCTTGCTGGGTCAAGGGCAAGAATGATATCGGGTGGCGCAAACCAGGTGGCATCTGTGAGAGGGCGTTTAGGACGGCGCGGTGAATTTGAAAATGCTCAAAGGCAAGGAAGAGACAGGAGTAGAAGCAGGTCAGGGTTTAGTAGGAATGCGAATGGGGAAAAAAATAGATATAGGAGCAGAAGTGGTTCACATGGAAGAAAATTTGGATTCGCGAAACAGAACGTGATTTGCTACTACTGTGGGAAACCGGGGCACGTTCTTAAGAAATGTTTTAAATTTATCAACAGTAAGAGAAGACCAACAGTGAAGTTCGCGGATGAACCCCACCCTGGTACTGCAGCGGGTGCGAAGCTGCAGCAGCTTTTCAGCAGGTTCAGCGTCAACCCTGATGATTCTTCGGATAATGAATCAGGTGATTTTCTTTGCATGATGGTTGGTAATAAATCTAGAATAAATGAACCGTGTCTCACAAATGTGGAGATACAGGGACGATTAATAAGAATGGAAATTGATTGTGGCTCTTCTATTACATTGATTGGAAAAGAGCTTTACAGTCGATTTTTTAAAATGCCTCTTGAAAAATGTAGAAGAAAATTAGTTGTGGTAAATGGTTCTAGTTTGTCGATTGAGGGAAAAGTTATGGTTGATGTAGTTTTGAACGGATTGCATAGGAATTTAGAAATGATTGTTTTGGATAGCAAAAATGAGTTTTTACCTTTGTTAGGTAGGAGTTGGTTGGACGAATTTTTCCCAGAGTGGCGGAAATTATTTACAGGTTCGTTGAGGGTTAACAATGTTGAGTCTTATAGAAGCGAGGATGCAGTTATTGCCGGTATCAAGGAGCAGTTTTCCAATGTTTTTCAAAGGGATTTTTCGGAACCGATCATCGGGTTTGAAGCAGATTTGGTGCTTAAAGAGGATACGCCGATATTCAAGAGGGCGTATGATGTTCCTTATAGGTTGCACGATAGGGTAATAGAACATCTTGACATGCTGGAGAAAGAGAAAGTTATAACCCCGATAAAAACCAGCGAGTGGGCTTCCCCGGTGGTAGTGGTCATGAAGAAAAATCAGGAAATTCGTCTTGTCATTGATTGTAAGGTGTCGGTAAACAAACTTATTATACCCAATTCATATCCTCTTCCAATAGCACAGGATCTTTTCGCTAGGCTTTCTGGTTGCAAGGTATTTTGTTCGCTTGATTTGGAAGGAGCATACACACAGTTGTCGTTGTCTGAGAGGTCTAGGAAGTTCATGGTTATCAATACGATTAAGGGATTGTTCACATACAACAGGTTACCGCAGGGTGCGTCTTCTAGTGCGGCAATTTTTCAACAGGTTATGGAGCAGGTGTTGGCTGGGTTGGAAAATGTTTTCGTGTATTTGGATGATGTGTTGATAGCAGGGACTGACTTAGAGGATTGTCGTAGGAAACTTTTTACTGTGTTGGATAGGTTGAGCAAGGCAAATATCAAGGTTAACTGGAAGAAGTGTAAATTTTTTGTTTCGAATTTGCCTTACCTGGGGCATATAATAACTGATAATGGTTTGCTTCCCTGTCCAGATAAAGTTCGTACAATCAGTGAAGCTGTTGCTCCAAAGAATGTCACCGAGTTGAAAGCGTTTTTAGGTTTAGTCAACTATTATGGGAAATTTGTGCCACAATTGTCTTCAAAGCTGTATTGTTTGTACCAATTGCTCAAAAAAGATGTAAAGTTTGAGTGGAACACCTTGTGTGAACAGGCGTTCATGGACAGCAAGTCGGCTTTACTGAAGGCAAATATTTTAGAATTTTACGATCCCAAAAAGCCAATAGTTGTTGTTACTGGTGCGTCAGGATACGGTTTAGGTGGAGTCATAGCACATGTAGTTAACAATACTGAGAAACCAATTTGTTTTACCTCCTTTTCACTTAACAAGGCACAGCGTTCGTATCCTATTTTGCATCTAGAGGCTTTAGCACTAGTATGCACTATAAAAAAGTTTCACAAATTCCTTTATGGACACAAGTTTACAGTGTACACTGATCATAAACCACTTGTTGGTATTTTTGGAAAGGCGGGTAAGAATTCAATTTACGTTACTCGGTTGCAAAGGTACATTTTGGAGTTGTCCATTTACGAATTCGATATTCATCATAGGCCATCAGCACAAATGGGCAACGCTGATTTTTGTTCTAGATTTCCGCTTGAGCAAGGTGTGCCTATAGATTGTGATAAGGAATACGTCAAAAGCATTAATTTTAGTCGAGAAGTTCCAATTGATTTTTCTAGGATTGCCATTGAAACAAAACAGGATATATTTTTACAGCGTTTGATTTCGTATCACCAGAATGGTTGGCCTGAAAGAATAGATAAGGACTTAGTAAACGTTTTTTCCAATCAACACGACTTGGAAGTAATTGATGGTTGTTTGATTTTCCAGGACAGAGTAGTAATCCCAAAGTCTATGCATAGAGCTATTTTGAAACTATTGCATGTAAACCATTCTGGTATCGTAAAGATGAAGCAAATGGCTCGTAGATCTGTGTATTGGTTTGGTATCAATGGTGCAATTGAATCCTATGTTCATTCATGCGAATCATGCAACAAGATGGCTG
The DNA here is from genome assembly GCF_030247195.1 of Topomyia yanbarensis. NCBI lineage: Eukaryota > Metazoa > Arthropoda > Insecta > Diptera > Culicidae > Topomyia > Topomyia yanbarensis. Next base: position 120,869,017 of record NC_080670.1, on the reverse strand, counting down.
TGGTGCCAAAAGCTAAAATCCAATCGCAATGGATTCCATCGGTTCGTCCATTTAGTAGGATTCATGCTGACTTCTTCTACTTTGGGCAGAAGGTGTTTTTACTTATAGTAGACAGTTTTTCAAAGTGGATAGAAGTAGAGTGGATGAGAAATGGAACCGATACGAGTAAGGTTTTAAAGAAATTTGTAAGTTTTTTTGCTCGTTTCGGTCTTCCAGATGTGGTCGTAACTGATGGTGGTCCTCCATTCAACTCATCTGTTTTCGTTTCCTTTCTTGAAAAGCAAGGAATAAGAGTATTGAAAAGCCCTCCCTACAATCCTTCTAGCAATGGGCAGGCTGAAAGGTCAGTGAGGATTGTAAAGGAAGTGTTGAAGAAATTTCTTTTCGATTATGAGGTGAGGAATATGGATACGGAGGATCAAATCATTTTATTCTTGATAAATTATAGGAACACTTGCTTAGCGACGGATGGCAGCTTCCCGTCTGAGAGAGTGTTTAAATATACACCTAAAACACTTTTAGATTTAATTAACCCTAAGAAAGCTAATAAACCAAAGACAATTGACAATTCTTTTGATGATAAAAATATTGATATAAGACCATGTGATAAACCAATAGTACCCAGTGATCCAATAGCTAAATTGACCACTGGTGATACAATATGGTATAAAAACCACAATACCAAAGATTGCTCTAGATGGATAGAGGCAAAATTTATAAAACGGTGCTCTCCTACTATTTTCCAGATATCCATTGGAAGCGTGGTGGCAAAGGCACACCGCTCGCAATTGAAAGTTCCAAAAACCAATAGGCGTTGGAATTTGACAACTTCGTGTAGGAAGGACCTTAAGCGTAGCCGATCGATTTCTGAAGATGAGTTCCTGGGATTTCCGGTCGATATGGATAATGTTGTAGAGAAGAAACCAAGATCAGGCATGTCGAAGGATAATTCGAATTTACGAAGATCAGAGAGGCTGAAAAATCGGCGTACTAATATGAAGTTAAGAAAATGAAATAAGTGAATTTATGAAATATTTCAAATGAATTGTTTACACAGGGCGTCAAAGAACGCAATCGAAAATCAGGGTTGAAGTTAGGCTAGGAGCGTCAATGAGCGCAGTCAGAGATAAGAAAAGATAAGTTTCGTTAAGAAGAACGAGTTCGATAGCTTGAATTAAAGATTAAAGTATGAATTTATTTAGAGGGAAGAATTGTGGTGTATCAGAAAAGGCCAAGTTTAAATAAACCCCACATTATCGATGTGTTGGGATATTGAGAGAAACCGAGAGAGATCGTTCGTGTGAGATTGATATAATAAATACCGCTTGCAGCGGACTCGAAGTCAGAATGTTTCTGACAGCCTAACCGTGCGTATTGATTTGTGTAGTTGATGACACCAACGGGAATAGTCTTTACAGCTCCTATGAGTGCAGTCTCGAACGAAATGCATTCCTCCACAGAACCAGCAGGGCGTTGAGGGAATGTTTTTGTCGGGTCCGGCTGTCTCCACTGGCGGTTTCTGTTGATGCTTTGAAAATTGTTTTCGCTTGATGAAATTTATCGATGACGGTGGTGCTGATGACTCGATCATTGCCGTGTCCCGCTTTAGGCACAACAATCGCTGACAGTCTTCCGAAAGATGATCGAGAGTGATGTCATCGCGTTCCTCAATTTTCGACAGTAGCCGCGTTCGTATTTCGCTGTCTCCTTCCGACTTTAAACCGCAAACAAACATAAGACATTTGAACTGCTCCTCGGTAAGTTTGCTTAGCTCGAATTCAACGCAGGTCTTGTTGATTCGGCAAGCATATGTGACGTAATCGTCGGTCGGTTGTTTGGTAACCTGCAAACACCGATACCGTTTACTGATGACGGACTCTGCAGCGCCGAAAAGGATTGTTAGTTTTTCAACTGTATCAGCAAATTTGTAGTCCTTCGGCAATTTCGGCAGGATGTAACTCACATATCTTTCGTGCTCAGATGATCCGAGTTTTCGCATGAGCAAGTGGACTTTCGCTTCATCGTCCAGCCGTGCAGCATCTTGCTCGAACAAATCGTCGTATCTGCCGTACCATGCAGCGAAGGTTATGTTTCCATCCGGATCGTAGCGAAACTCTTTGATATTGTTTGCTAGTGAATCGAGATTCATTTCAGGGTTTGGGGGGACCTGAATACTGATTGATGAGATGACACTCCGGAAAAAATCTTGCTGCTGCTGCATTAACTGTTGTTGCTGCTGCTGCATGAATACCTGTTGCTGCTGCATTAGCTGCTGAAAGAGCTGATAGGATGCTTCGGCGGAAGACGAACTGGTACTTGAAGATTTCTGCGCTGATGGTGGACCGTTGAAAAATGGAGCTGAATGCCGCTGATGATTTTGCTGCATTCCCGGGTGTTGTGGGTTAACTCCTGGCGGTAGTGGACCGCCTGGCAAGCCGTTTCCCGGCTGATGCTGCTCCGGATTGAGTTTAGATTCCGCCATGCTTTCCGTTTACACGTGGGTGATAAATATTGGCTTTCGATCGCCAATTTTACTAAATTCTCGTCGCCACTGTTGTGGTTCGTGTTCGGAGGTGACCGATAGAGAAAATTACACGACCCACACGTTAAAACATATATATACTTTATTTAAAATAGAGACGCGAACAAACGGAGAGGTAAAATATGCGTATTACTTATAGTGTGGTATATCACTTTCTGATTCCTGACCGGATGCTGTTCGGTGCGTCAACTGAGTGACAGGCGGGCTGCCACCAGTGAGCCCAGCAATTCCTGTTGAGTTGTAGGGATGTCCACGTCTCCAACATTCTTAATAATCGCAATTGCAGAATTATTTTAGACAGTTTTAGTTATTCCATTGGACGGTTTAGCCATTAAAGAACAGGTCACCGACGAACCTATAGAGGACCTGCATATAATGAACCGAAACCACTTGGAAGCGCTATCAACTAGTAACATTCACCATTTCTCTATCGGTTTATCGGTAGTTTAGATCGAAAAATATCAACATCAATTTCCACAGACATCAACAATCCGCAGAACCATCCAAGAAATCAAAGGATGATTCATTGAAAATAGAACCAGAGTTATCGCAATTACCATCACTAGCACCAGCACATTTATTGACCCGAGACGTCTCGACTTCGCGAAGAGGAGTAGTTACAATCAATCTTTCAGCCATAACAAAATACCCACCGAGCATAATAAATCCCTTAACTGAAACACTTAACTAATTGCTGCCAAAGCATATCGCTATCGTATAATAAACATAGCCACCGTCTTGCCCGCCACACGAATCATCATAAAGGATTAACTGAAGACTCAGCAAATATGTCGATCGAGTAGGGAATCTAAATCAGAAGAATAAAATATAAGTTAGTCTAGAGCAGGACTTCAAATGGCGCAGTCGTAGTTTTTTGAAACTTAAACTAGCTATAGCCCCAATGTTTGAGTAATCCGGACAAACGAGTGGATTACAGGTTTGCTTGCAAAGTTCTTGCGCTTCCGACAATATAAATAAATTAAAAAAGACTTGCCGCCGTCTAATGTGGCTACGCTACTTCGCTTTCTATCCGTGTTTATGCCAAATGACTTTTATGCCAAACGGGCTTATGCCAAAGTTTGTTCTCCCGCTTTGTACACATTTCTCTGCGTAGTCAAAGGGAGAGGCCCGCACACGAAAGCGTTAATGCCGGTCGTGGCGTAAACGAACCGCATGCATTGTCTTCGTTTGTGATTAGAAATATTGAATAGATTAAAAATATTAAAAAGTGTAAATAAGGAAAGAGAAGCTGCACCGTTCGCGTCTGGTGACTGTACTGGGGCAGTATTTGTTGTCATGTTACTGCTTTGCTTACATACTGCCGTACAGCGCTGGGCGTCCTGCACTAGCGAACGACAGCAGCGTCGAAAGAGAAATGAGAATGTAGGCAGAAAAATTACAGCCGCAGAAAAGGTAGGCGTTTTGCATCCTTGGATAGGACTATTATAACATAAAAACGCTTGTTAGGACGTGGCCAGGTCTGAGGAATTGAGCGGGTCTATGTCATTGTAGATCGTGGCGAAGTCTGATATGACAATGGATATGCTCAATTCTGCAACTCCATCTACGATTTGTGCAGGTGTTCGTGCTATGCTATGCTATGGTTATTGTAGACCATTTAGAACAATTTCCAAAATAAATAAACCCGTTTTCGGAAAAGTAGCGATTCGGAACATTTACCAAAAACTTAAACCAAATTTTATTCGATTTGAACATTGCATTGCTTGAATAAATTACAATTTAAATAAGCTTACCTTGATCTTGTATCTGCTGTGGATCGTGAATAATCAGATTTCCGCCACTTGTTGTATATCGAGAGTTTTTGAGAGGGTCGAGTTTCGTAACGGTAACATTGTCATTCAAATAAAGTTCTTTGTACCACGAATATGTTGGTGTAGGGTATCCTCCAGCGAAACAATTCAACGTGACGTCTTTAGTGATCTTCATCTTGCCAGTATCATATGTGGTTTCACGAGGTTGTTTTATGAAATAGGGACCTTTTGGTACTTTGTTTACGTCTATTACATCAACACCATAATCATAACTCCGTCGATCATCTTCTAATGAGTTTAAATTGTCTATGCTGTATATTTTTTGGGACTCGCATATAAATAAATTTGAATCATATGGTTCCACAGGTACAAACTGCCATTTTTCACTGACAAAATTAAACGCATAAACTAAATTATTTCGACCATCATAACCGTAGTTTCCACGAAAATTTGGTTTCGTTAGAGCATCTTTGTTTGCTTTAAAAATCGCTTGATAGCTGCTTAGATCTTCGTCGCGATAGTTAAATGAATCTTCTATAGCTACTAACTGAGTTTTATCAGAATTAAGCCAATTTCCAGGCGATGCTTGTCGGGTGGATAAATAATAACGATTATATTTATTGTTCTCATTATCAAGCAACTTTAAAATAAATGTATGCTTTTCGATATTGTCAACGCTAAGCAAATCACCTTGATATGCTTGGCATATCTTTTGTGCATTGAGAAAATCTTTACGCGGAGATTTGTGTATGCGAATGCAGGCACTTCTGTAAGCAAACCAATGCTCGGGGCAATAGTTGTCTTCTTGTACAAATCCAAATTTATCCGTATGTTTATAGCGACCCAAGTTTCCATAAAAAGAATCATCGGCAGAGTTGAATTTTGCAGCGGGTAATTGATATTGCGCTGGGGTACTTGCAATGTTACCCTGGTTATACTTAAGGATTTGTGCGTAACAATTCTTGTAAATCAATTGAAGAACAAATGATATTAGCAGCATATACATCTGAAATATTGAAATTTAAACACATTTTATTAAGTGATTTGCGTATACTATCCTGAACCTTTACCGTTTTTTTTTGTATATGCATTAATCCACTTGCAGTTGAGTTTGTACGAAATCGAGGTTAAATCCTACACGCTCATCCATAACAACTCAAATTTGAGTAGCCAGCCACTCAATTTCATTAAAAGTGCACATAGTCAAAAATTGAGTTTTCCTCGTTTACTCAGTTTTGAGTTTGGGATAACAATGTGTCAAATTTGAGTACATTTTACTCAAGAGGGACATACAGAAAATAATCATTCCGCATTTTTAATAAAAGTACAAAGACATTCATTGGCATTTCAAATATCATTTACCTGATCCTCCAGACCGTTGTCCAGGTGTTTGCGATGTTCGGGAACTTAATCCAAGCAAAGACAAATAATAAAGACGAGGGGTGGGCGTAGCGTATTGGTTCGAGTCCCGACCTAGGGGCAGATCACTTGTGATGCATTTTTAAAAATCAGCGAAATTAAATGCATTTATTTCCATTAAAATAGAAATTCATAATGTATTTTGCGTTGCGTGCAATGTTTTTGCGTTGCGAGCAATGTTTTTTGCGTTGCGTGTAAGACGTCAAAACCCTACAGAAAAACTAGCCCTACATTTAACAAAACGTCGAACAAAGTGGATCAGCGTAGGACGTTTGTTAAACAAACTTTTTTTGCGAGGCAGTGCAAAGCTGATGCAAAAATGGAAATTAAATGCATTTTTTCAATTTGATGCAAATTTGTTATACATTCTTAGAGTGATCTGCCCCTAGGTCCCGACCCTGCACATAGGGTTAGAAATTTTTCATAAGAGATTTTTCTAACCCGAAGAGGCGAATGACCTTAAGGTTAAAACCTCTATTATCAAAATAAAAAAAAATAAAGACGTGAAACGCACGAAGAAAGTCCCGAAAATATATGGTTTATTTTAAACTTTTAGAATGAGTGTATCCGGTGCCTTTAGATTTGACCGCTCTCACCACTTGATGGCGCTTCCGTTTGATGTTTCTGTTGAGAGTGTACCAAAAGTAAAAAATCATCAACACAGGCCTAGACGCTGTACTAAAATTGTTGTTTACATTAGTTACGCTCAAGCATGGGAAAAATCGCATCGTTAATCGATCGTTCGCGCTTCGCAAGCTAGCTTTCTTCAGTTGTGATGCATTCTGTTAGCTTCGAAAATGATACTTAGCAACCTGTCGTTACGGACACATGCGATTCAAAGCTATAACAACCAACGAAGAAGCACATCAGTTGTGTTTTAATTCTTTCCTTTCCCAACGCGGATGGCTTCGTTCGCGAAGCTCTTCTCGAGCGGTTCGCGGTTTGCATAGGATTTTCATTATACAGTTTTATTTCATTTTCATATTCGCACAATATAATTAATACTTGGAAAACCATATACCATTTTAAAACTAGCTGATAATCAATGGTTTTAAAAATTTGCAACAATGCACTGCTAACAAATAGGCCGCAAGGAACTTCAGTAGATCAAATTGCTAGTAGTGTATCACCAAACTACCCATAACGCGGTCTGTCAGCAAAATATCCAGTGCAAAAATAGGTACTATGTTTTAATCATGCATGAAGAAACTTTTGTGAGCTTCGCGAAGCTACGTGACAAACATTCACGAGCGAAGAATTGACGCTGCTCTTAAATTTTTTTAAGCTTCACTTTTGATTCGCAGTTTGCCCATCTAGTGACCTGCTCTGAAGTTATTAGACTTCTCCCTTCGAGCGTTGATTATGGTTAATTAGCGAGCACAAAATTTTGACTACTTTGTGATCCACAGTTAGCAACAGTCGCGCGAGTGAACGAATTTTCCCATGCCTGGTTACGCTGTTTGTTGTGCGCTCGAAATTTGTAGCGTTTGTGTAAGTTTTGCTGCCCAACTGGTAAGATCTATTTAAGAATCGGCCTTCGGCTGGGACTATTGGATATCATAAATGGTAAGAATGGTTCTCCAATGTTGTAGCGAGTCTGTACACAGAAATGGGGTAAATCTTCCGAAACAACCTGATACAGTTGCCAGAAATAGTTTCTGGGACCATGGTGCAATCTGTTAGAGCTTCCATTTCATGTTAAAAAATAAAAAAAATCACATTAAACGAAGTTTTTTGCAACCAGATCTCAAAATATGTTGTAATATGCTGAGCTAGGGAATAGTACATTCCGGGAAAAAACTACTTTAGAGGAAGCAAATTTACCTCATCTTTCCCTAACATGAGCAATTCAAATGAACAGATATTTGTATTTGCAAACATTTATCTAACATTTAATGAATGTCATTTTCCTTTCAGTAAGTGTAAAAACTGGGAATAGTGTCGATCATAGTGCAATGGAAACGTTCGCTGCTGAAACGACATCCTGAAAAGATGCGCGAGTGCTGCAACCAAGATGTCCAAGCATTTTTTTTCAGTACAGCACCAGGCATAATACTCGAACCTGGATCGTAGGACGCTTTTGTCTTCTGGATATTAACACTCGCAAAATTTTGCAACTCGTTCCAGTTGATCCGCATTAGAGAGCGCCGAAAAGCGGAGTAATCTGTCTTGTGAAAGTTGAATTTAACGAGAGTCGGTTCGTCCTGGTAACGAAGACATCGGCTGAACTTCAGCAAAATTTCCAAAGCAGTCAAGGGATACTGAAACGTCGGGTCCTCCTAAACTGAGTATTCACGTACCGCACTTTCACTTCCGAAAACTAGGTTCAAAAGCGTGACTGATGATTGAAAATTAGAATTACCTTTTTCAGGAGACGACTGGCGGCAGTGGTGGTCGAAGCTAACGGGTCTGGGAATACAAACTCCCGAACAAATGGAGTCCAAATAAGCCCAGGCTGGTTGAAATCTCCGAACAAGAGCTCGAATCTGCGCTAGAAAATACGTATTCCACTGCATCAGATGAGACTACACAACATTACAGTCATGTTGCTTTTCCGGAGCTATGTAAGCTGCTCCAATGAAACAGAGATGCTGTGCTAAGTTTCACCCAGACGCTCTCAATTGAAGAGAATCTTCCCACCCATTGTACATACATCTCATTCTATAATAAAATTTCATTTCAATGAGAATCAGATCCACGTCAGATGCTCAAAAATAGTATCTTATAACATCGTTCATCTTTCTATCACTGAGCCATACATTTATAACTCATCTACTGATGGCACAAGCGATGCATGAGCGAGGTATTAATTCTATCCCTCTATGATCGCTATTTTCTATCGCTCAATGATGGGCGTGAAGTCCATCAGTAAGTGAGCCTCATTTTAGGGTTGAAGAAATCAGTCGATTATATCTGCTCTTGGAGCTGATCGAAATCGGAAAACGAGTCTCAGTATTGATTTTTTGCCACCCTTGCATACAACATATCCGTTAGTTAATATAATCGGAAAATTATTTGCCATATTCTGCGAGATTAGCCATAATCGGAGAGATGGTTCTGCGACACTATTGACAGATTTGTTTTCCACGATCATCACGATAAAGCTAGAGATCCTCAACTTGCAAGATTGTCCGATCTCGAAACACGGTATGATGTACTGCATTGCTTTAGACTGACCCACTTTTGATAATACAATCCTGTGCCATTTCAATCGCCGATTAAACCATAGACCCTCGCTAAAAATTATTTATATTATTTGTTTGGATTGAGCTTCGAATAAATATGCATGCTTGCTCAGTAAAGCTCAATAAGCCGTTTATTTTGCTATGCAGTTGTCGTGATTCGCATGTTATTTTTTGGCCACATGGTGTCCTAAAACCATTAAATAATTGATGTCAACTGTACAGTTAATTTGATCACCAGTCGCTGCTACACCTTCGCTCCAATTCCATTGTTCAATCCGGTGTCTCCGTTCTCACTGCACGAAATTCAAAATTTTCAATCTCCGGTATTGTTCAGAAACAATCACCACCAATATTCCAGAAAATTATCATTATAAAAGTTTTGTTTATTTTTAGCTCGATTTTTTTCCTTAGATACCTTTAGATTGTTTTTTCTCCTTAGATACCTCTCTTCGACAGAAAAATGAGTACCTGTATTTATGATGTCACAAAAACGTCATGGTTAGGTTTGACATTACTGTAGGAATACTAGCGTGCGGATTCAAAGAAATATAATAAAAAATATACTTGAGTGTAAATAAGAATATTTACCCTAATTTCCTGTGTGCTTAAATTAAACGTTGGAACGTTACACGACTAATGTTACGGTAACGGGTATAACAAAAATTTTAAAATGTGAAAATACGCTTTTAATCACAGCAGGCTGATGAAAAAAGTGAATTCATTCGAAGAATTATTGTAGCGACGGACAGTCAAACGTGCAGTAAATTCCATCAAAAAATCGATAAGCGCACGTGTAGTGATAAAAATGGAAGATTCCGACAATGGCGCGGTTCAAGATTCGAATAGTGCTCCTACAAAAAAGTAAGTAAAAAAATAAAACAATATTAAACCCTCGAGTGGGTTAATGTGTTTGAGCAAAACGGGGATCCAACCCTAAAGCGAGCTTGTGTAAGATATTAGGTAAGATGTTCACCACGTGGTCCGGTTGGGCCAGATGAGTATCAAAATCCAACCCTTGAGCGGGTTGGTGTGTCTTGCGAAAGGCACTTGGTCCGGGTGGGCCCAAAGAATTCCCAAATCCAACCTTAGTACAGGTTAGTGTGTCGGAGTGTGACACTTGACCCGGGTGGGTCAGACATTTGAAGTAAATTCAACACTTAAACGAGTTGGTGTAAAAGACTACATAAGATACGCCACGTGGTCCGGTTGACCCAGATGAGTTTATCAAAATCCAACCCTTGAGCGGGTTGGTGTGTCTTACGAAAGGCACTTGGTCCGGGTGGGCCAAAAGAATTCCCAAATCCAACCTTGGTACAGGCTGGTGTGTCGGAGTGTGACACTTGACCCGGGTGGGTCAGACATTTTAAGTAAATTCAACACTTAAACGAGTTGGTGTAAAGAACTACATAAGATACACCACGTGGTACGGTTGGGCCAGTTGAGTATCAAAATCCGACCCTCGAGTGGGTTGGTGTGTCTTACGAAAGGCACTGGGTCCGGGTGGGCCAAAAGAATTCCCAAATCCAACCTTCGTGCGGATTGGTGTGTCTGAGCATGACACTTGACCCGAGTGGGTTAGACGTTTGAAGTAAATTCAACCCTTAAGCGAGTTGGTGTGACATTACTTAAGATGTACGCCAAGTAGCTCGGGTTAGCCAGATTAGTCTAACAAGGTGGTCGGTGTGTTTTTACGTAAGGCACTTGGTCCGGGTGGGCCAGAAGAATTTTTTTAAACCTAAGTCCAGAATGGGTCGATGTGTCAGAAACGTGTTAGTGTTTCTTGCGTAATACTAAGTCCGGCTGGACTTGACGAATTAGTAATTTTCGAATTACCAGTGTTTCCAAGCAAGCTGGATCCAGTAGGTGACTCTCTTGATAGAGTGGGTAAAATGATCCTAGTAATATCTTTCAAGAGTATTGGTTGACGAAGTAAGTTACTAAAGATATAACTATCCAAATTAATGAATCATCTATGAATCTATGAAAAGCATAAACGCGATGTATATCTAAACAATTACAGGTTATTATCCTGTTCTAGTTCGATTGTTGAAGTATTGGCAATGAATTCAATTAGTGTTCTAATTGGCGAACATGTACTAATGGAAACATTGATTGCACTATTTTATAGGAAAGTTGCGAGATCGACGACTAAAGATTCAATCTTGGCAAAGGAGCTAGAGGAAGCAAAAAGGCGTAATGCGTCGTTGATCGCTAAATTGAAAAAGGTCAAATCCGATAACAAAAGATTGGAGGAATCTATGGGTGATAGAAGCTTTGTTCGACTAAACTCTACGATGAGGGTTGATAACTTTGAAAACGATCATAACTCAGTTCTCAAGTCTTCTATGAGCAACTTATCGTTTGCATCTCTTAATATTCGGGAATGTAAGCCTGTCGATAGAGAAGAAGAAATTGATCGCAAATCGTTTGAGCAGTGGAAACACATGTTGGAAGCGTCGATGCAGCTGGCAGGGGTGATCGATGAAATTACAAAATTTAACATATTCACGATTAAGGCGGGTGCGAAACTGTTGGACATCCTTGAGGGAACGGTTTCGCATTCCGAAACTCTGGACATTGATACATTTCCATATGCAAATGCCATTCAGCGCTTAAAAGCTTTCTTTGGTTCACGCGATTACATTTTCATGCAGCGACAGAAATTAAGATCGCTTATGCAAAACCCTGGAGAAAGTGATGTTAAATATGTCAAACGAGTCATTGCAATAGCAAAATTATGTGATTTCAGCGATAGTAATTTAACTGAGCAAGTGGCCGATTCAATTCAACTGAATGCCCTCAACCGTAAGATTCGTGAAGCTGGAAGAAAAATTTTGCGTAAAGGTGGCTCGCTAGGTGATCTGCTGGACAAAGTGCGTACTCTGGAGATGGAACAACTAAACGAGGATTTATTCGAAAAGCATCGCCATCAAGCAGCGCAACTGGCGGTAGCAGCTATCATAGCGGATGGACAAAGAAACCAACGTGGTAGATATGCCGGTTACGACAATGCAAGACATCATCTCAACACACAGAATTACAATGGTGGAAGAAACGATGGCTTCGGCAATATGAGGAATGACGTACAGCAAAGAATTTCTGGTAATTGGGGACTGGCCAGAGGAGGAAGAGGAAGTCGCCGAGAGTTTCCCAGAAATGCGTCGTCGCGTGTTCCGTGCTGGAGATGTTTGAGCAGGCAACATCAACCATCAGAATGTTATGCGGTAAATCAAGTTTGTAGAAATTGTCACATTAAGGGGCATTTTGAACGTGCGTGTCACCAACAAGGATTCAAGGTACCATCGACTGGACCAACTAAGCGTCGATTCAGCAATGACAATAATGAAACTCAGATGAGATCTAAGAAAATCGCTACAATCGAGAAAGATGAAGTGGATTCAGCGAATGAAACTGTAAGTGTGCCATCTTTAGAATAAATTGTTTGCGCATCACCTAAATGGAGTGATTTTTGTTATATTGTATTCAACTATCAAATAAATTCACAATGTAATAAAACAAACATTCAATTTAAAATCTATGTTCAATAAGTAATAATGTTAATATTCATCGAAATTAATTCCAGAAGCATTCCAACTTATGTTCAATTAAGATTGATGCATTTATTACCGAAGGAATAACGAGGATGGTTGATGTAAAACGCGATACTCAAATATTAAGTAAAGTAGAGGTTAGCTCAGAAGACAATGTTACAGGCGCGGGTAACGAAAGCATGACAGTCGGTTATTATTAAATATGCTTTGTTTCCAAAAATCATGGTTCGGTTTTCTTTTCAGAGCTCAGAATCAATTATGAATTTTGGCGAGTTCTCGTATGATAGGTTTAACAATGGAACAATTATGGCACAGGTAGCAGGGGTACAAATACCTTTTTTAATCGACTCTGGAGCAGAAGTGAATACTGTGGGGAGCGATACGTTTGATATCCTCTTGCGTGATAATTCAGCAAAACTCGAGTTATTCTGCATCACGAAAGGCAGTGACAAGACATTAAGAGCATACGCGTTGTCAGACGAGATTGAGGTGGTAGCAACATTCGTAGCAGAGTTGATCATTAGCAACGATCGGCCTCGATACATGGAGAAATTTTATGCTGTAAGAAATGCACGGGCATTACTTGGTAGAAGTACCTCTTTACGTTACAGTGTACTACAGCTGGGACTAAATGTTCCAATTCGCTCAGAGTCCCATTTTTTCCCGGGAGAAATTCGAACACTGTTAGTAAAAACGGAGTTTCCAAAGTTCAATATGGCTCCCGTTGTTATAAACTACGATAAGAGTATGTCACCTTCTAGAAAGATTTATACAAACATTCCTCCTGCATTTAGAGTCGAAACTGAACGTCGTCTTAATGACCTTTTAGAGTCAGGTATAATCGAACGTGTTACGGATAATATGGATAAATCATACTGCTCTTCACTCTTAGTTGTCCCCAAGGGAAAGAATGATATACGACTAGTAGTTGATCTTCGAGGTCCCAACAAAGCAATTATTCGTAGTCCATTCAAAATGCCGACTTTGGAATGCATTATGGCCGATCTACCAAATTGCAAGTGGTTTTCTACAATTGACATGACTAGTGCATTCTTCCACATAGTGCTTGATGCTAAATCACGCCACTTGACTAATTTCTTTGCTAGCGATGGAATGTATCGGTTCAAAAGACTTCCATTTGGACTCGCAAATGCACCACATATATTTCAAGAAACATTACAAACAGTGGTACTTGCTGGTTGTAAAAGTGTTCGCAATTACCTAGATGACGTACTCGTGTTCGGAAAAACGAAAGAAGAACACGATGAGAATCTGAAAGTAGTCATGGAAAGGCTCCGGGAACACAACGTATGTATTAACCAAGAGAAAAGTGTATTTGCACAACAGTCGGTCAAATTTCTTGGGTTTAAAATGTCCGAAGATGGTCTCGAAGTTGAAGAAGAAAAGATAAAGGCGATTCGAGAGTTTCGGCGTCCGGAAACTCAACAAGAGGTTAAAAGTTTTTTGGGACTTATGAATTTTACCGAACGTTTCATTTTGTGTAGAGCCGAAAAGACCGAACACCTTCGAAAACTTGCCAAATCGGATTATTTCTATTGGAACGATGAACTGGAAAAAGAATTTGTGTTTATGAAGGAGGAAGCATTGAATACCATCTCAAAGTTAGGCTACTTTGACGCAAATGCTGATACCGAGATATACGTTGACGCTTCACCAGTTGGATTGGGTGCAGTACTCGTACAATTTAACGAAAAGAATATTCCAAGGATTATTTCTTGTGCATCTAAGGCGTTGACAGAAACAGAACGAAAATACCCACAAACTCAGAAAGAGGCTCTCGCAATCGTTTGGGGTATTGAGCGATTTACATTTTATCTAACAGGTAAAAAATTTGTGGTGCGCACGGACTCAGAAGCAAATGAATTTATTTTTGGAGAGGGTATCAAATCTAGTAGACGTTCTGTTTCGCGAGCGGAATCATGGGCCTTGAGATTGCAATCGTATGATTTTGTTATTAAGCGAATTCCAGGAGACTCAAACGTGGCAGATGCCCTATCTCGGTTAATTTGTAAATCAAAGGTCGCTGAGCCATTTGAAGAAGATGACGGAAAACATCTGCTTTATTCAGTGGATGTCGGATTAATGAACATTACTTGGCAGGATATACAACTTGATTCTGAGACTGATGTAGAATTACAGAACATCAGGGCAGCGATTAAATCAGGTTCATGGACAAAAGAATATGCACGCTACGAATCACAATCGAAAGATCTCCGAGTGTTGGAACCACTAGTGTTCAAAGAGGATAAAATTATACTTCCTACTAAGTTGCGTATTAAAGCAATTCAGGAAGCTCATCAAGGACATATCGGATGCCCAGCCATGAAGAGAATACTTAGGACCTATTTTTGGTGGCCAGGAATCAGTTCAGATGTCGAGAAATTCGTTAAAAATTGCTTGACTTGCGCAAAAATTTCTAGAAAAAATCCACCTATCCCTCTCTCTAATCGTCAACTTCCGGAGGGTCCGTGGGAAGTTTTACAAGTTGACTTCCTCACTGTACAAGGATGTGGATATTCTGAGTTCATGGTACTAGTGGACACCTCACGCTTCATTTCGGTAGTAGAAATGAAATCAACCAATGCTAGTAGCACGATCAATGCTTTGCAGAAAATATTTGTAACCTGGGGACTACCATTGATTTTGCAGAGCGATAATGGACCACCTTTCCAAAGCGCTGAGTTTGTCGAGTTCTGGGAGGCTAAAGGTGTGAAAGTGCGAAAATCAATCCCCTTGTGCCCTCAGACGAATGGGGCAGTAGAACGCCAAAACCAGGGTATTATAAAAGCATTGATGGCAGCAAAATTAGATGGCATTAGTTGGCGGAAAGCACTGCAAGACTACGTCCATTTTCACAACACGATGAAACCTCATGCTAGACTTGGTGTCACACCCTTTGAGCTATTGGTAGGACGAAGATACAGGGGAATGTTTCCAGCTCTCTGGGAATCAAGTCTAGATGAGGTAGACCGAGAGGATGTAAGAGAGAAAGATGCAACAACGAAACTCCATAGTAAATTATACGCAGATGCGCACCGGGGAGCTAAATTGTCTGATATTGCTGCAGGAGATGTTGTACTGATGGCAGTTCCTAAAAAAAGTAAAATTGACCCAACCTACTCCACAGAGCGGTATACTGTCCTTTTCAGGGATGGAGCGAAAGTGGTCATACGGAGTGAACGTGGTGTTCAATACACACGAAATGTTCAAGACCTCAAACGTACCCCGATTCTGAGCAATGATATTGACGACCCGACATATCCTGAACAGGACCAGGAATTAGTTAGGAACAGTTCAGCAAGATCGGCTGAACAAACTTCAGAGGAAATCATGGCAAGACCACGGCGAAATGTAAGGAGACCGTTGAGATTCAGAGACATGTGCATGTATCACATATTCCAGTAATGTAAGTTGTTCTGTTATATGTTCATTGACTGCTTCAGACTCACCATAATTTGTCTCGATGCCATAACAATAATTTTTTTGTCCTTCATCAGATTCTTGTGTAGTTGAAATAATTGCGAAGTGCTCAACTCTGGCAGTCCTCATTAACATTTTTCATCTTATGACCAACAATGTGCATATTCGAACTGTTTATATCCAATGAAAGCTGTGGTGGAAAATATTAATATTAGTAAGGAATACAATCATAGGCAATGTAAATTTCAAAAATAATTAGTTACACATTTATTCCATGTACTCAAGCAGAGCTCAAAATTATGTAGATGTCTGAAATAAAAAATATAAGATGAACATAAACGCAAAAATATCCAGTGTGAGAATTCTACTTCATAAGTAAAATTGATCTCAGCACCTCTCATGGGTTGTAAATCACAGTAAAAAGCTGATCCATCTTCCGTTTCACGAAGCCAGTTGATTAGTAATCATGTAGGGACCGTGAGTTACTTATTGGCGAATCCATAATGAACCAAAAAATAAACGTTAGAAGCAAGGCCCTGATCCAAGGGTCGTTCTCTACATCTATTTCATGCCGATCGGCATCTTGTATAAATTACCGAAACTACAAAAACACAACTGGAAGTAAGATTTGAAAGCAAGCAAAACTCAATGAAACTTACCTTCTAGTTTTATGAACGATCATCGGCTTTAACTTCAGGCTCTTTTTAAAATTTAAATCAACACCTAATTCCGCACACTTTTTTAAGAGTATTTTTTCACTCAGAACTTTGAAGATTTTATGATTACTCAAGAAATGAGTTAGTTCTACTCAAATTAAAACTTATTTTTTGACATATTGCTATTACTTTTGAAATTGAGTGCTCCGAACTCAAATTTTGAGTAGCTATTGAATTTTGATACCCGGTCGAAACAATGGCAAGCGCTGCCGATAACTGGGTCAAAAAAGCGGATGGTCAGTAAATTTCTGTACACGGTAAGTGTTTTTTTTGTCAATCACCTAACTTATTTTTGCAGCGATCATTGTTCCATGGGACTTAAATTTTTCTTTTCAATGCAAATAGGCGGCTGACAGTCCAGAGAATGTATAAATGTCTAGTTTATCGGCAATCGAGCCAGCGAGAATCGGCTGCACCTGCAGTTTTGAGTTCGATAGCTGCGAAAATTCTGACTTTAGCAAGCGAAAATGGAGAAACAGCTAAGTAAGTCGAAATCTGGAGAAATTCTGATTAGGACATAAATAACATTGATTTTATTCTCTATTTACTTTCTCTTTCGATTATTACGACGTCACTATAACACTTTACACTAATTTTCCAGTACATATCGAAAGCAAATGGTTTTTACTAGAATATTAGGCAAAGAGTTGAATACTAAATATTGAAACGACCGACTAATTAAAAAAGAACCCAAAGAGAATCTCAATGTTACTTTCGTCCTATTTTAAATTTTCTTCTGAAATATTTAGCTAATATTAGAATTACCTATGATTAATCTTTTAGCCTGGCGGATGCAATTTCACTACTGAAAGTTATTCGCAAAGGTCTGGTAGAATCAAAGCTGGATCTGGAGGTGAAGCGAAAGAATGCTTCTTCCCCGCTATACTCGGTTAACACTTTCGAAGCTTTGCACAAAAGCAGGAACTGCTTCAGGGAGTCTATGCTATGGGTTCCAACGCCCCTTCCTAGATTCACGATACGGCTTTACCTACTCTATTGGCCGATCTGCCACAGAACATGATCGCCAAGTCAATCGGGAACAGGAAAAATAGCTGCTTTAGTGCTGGCAATGCTCAGTCGATTCGATCTGTTAAAAAACTATCCGCAGGTAATTTGCCTTTCCGCCACGCATGAACTGGCAACTCAGAAGGAGAAAGTAGCTGCCAAATGACAAAGGATTGTCAGGAAATCAAACTTCGTTACACCGTTCGCGGTGAGAATATCGTCAAAGAGGTGAAGCAGACTAATCATATCATTATCGAAACACCCGGTAAGCTGATAGACTGGGGAATAAAGTTTCAGGCGTTCGACCTTAAGAGATTGCCGTTTTGTACTGGACGAAGCGGGCGTTATGATCGTTACCCAGGGCAACCAGGATCAGTGCATCCGGATACAGAAGCAGCTGTCGTCGTCCTGCCTGATGATGTTCTTCTCGGCCACGTACGAGTGGGAGGTGATGGAGTTCGCCGAGTACATCGTAACCTATCTGATCGTCATTCGGCTGGCGCGGAAACAAGAATCACTCGAATCGGACTCAAACAGTACTACGTCAAGTGCCGTCAACATCTACGGTGTGATTACCGTCAGACAAGCGATCATTTTCTGTCATATGATGTATAGAACAGTTATAAGCTCCAAGTAAACTTATTTTCGGCATCGTCAATCGATCGAAACAGGCACGCAAAACAGCCGGTTGGTCTGGCAAGATGTCGCAGGATTGTCAGTCGGTAACGGTGCTGTCCGGTGATGTAACGGTGGAGCAACGGTGCCGAAGGGATGAGCCGGTTGCGATACGTATCTGCATCGAATTAGACGCACCGGTAGGTGTGACACATTCTTGTGTTTTATAAATTGTATTTTTCCCGCTTCTGTAACGGAAAGGAATCACCATCAACCTAGTGGACAGTGATCGAAGCAAGATGATTTGCAGCTCAATAGAAAAACACTTCCAGAAAAGATTCCGCTACTAGACGTTGAGAAATCGGACGAAATTGAAAAGATCGGATCGCAATAGTGGGCTTTTTTGGGTCATACTTGTTTCGATTCTGAATTTAAATATAGTAATTTGATTTAGCTGTACCAAGTTCTTGCCAAACATTTGAAATGAACCTAACTGCAAAATGTAACATATTGAATTTTCATGTTTTCCATTAACAAATATCTACCCGAACACGTACATAACGCAACATTTAATTATGAAGAATTTTGATAACGATTTCCGGATTTTTATGACAAAACTGATTATTAAAGGGCCTAACTGATTACAAAAGAACTTAATTGATTATAAAAGTGTCTGATTTCAAAAGCGCCAACTGATTGAAAAGTTCTTAGCTAGAAATACACTCATTTTAAAAGGACTAACGAATTAATGTATTATAACCAGGTATGCACAAGAACGGTGCTGCTCTGTGTCCTATTCCTGTGCACTGGCTCTTAATGTGTCACAGCTAAATTAATTTAGCTAGAGCTTGTGCTGGTTTTAGATGAGCTAGAGCTAGCAAGTAGCACGAGCACCGATTAGTGAGAGCACTCGCTAGCACGGTGATAGCTAGCACGCTGCATGGAGCTATACACGCAGAATTTTATTTATGCATCGATAGCATACTTTTCTATAGGTCGTTAACAAAAAATGGTTAACAAAAATGGTAAAAATAAAAAATTGGTTTGCGTATCGATCTAGTGTTTAGAACCATGGCAACCATTCATGACTAAGACACCAGGCGGGCGCTAGCCCAAAATTGAAAGCACATTAAACGACTTCTAGCGTACAAGTTAAGTTCTGTTTGACATACTGAAATCGAACCAGCAGGACTAGTGTTAGCCTGGCGCCTTAGTTAGGTGCCACGGTTCTTAAGAGACGACATGATTATGTACACCTGTCATATGATGTGATGGCCGGAAGGTTAGAAAAGCAATTCACCCGCAAATATGATTGTGATATTAAATAAAAATCGCAAATGCTTAAACGTATTTAATATATTTACATTGACTGGTGATAAAAAAAAACCTGTTTTAATCCACCTAGCGGTGCAATTGTGCCTTTCTCATTTCTCTATACTATGGCTCGGTGGCTGGTTATGTTCAACAATGTTTGTCCACATTGTTATGTGGAAATGTCCATTACATTCTTAGTACACTTTGCACTTATACACAATAGCTTGCCAGCCACGAACTTGATGAGCTACGTGTCGACGGTAAAACACTTGAAACAAAAAATATACTTAATTAGCCTAATCAGTATTAGTTCAATGTTATTTGCTTGGTTACTCATTTTGCATGCGGGGGTGGGCGTGGAAGGAGGGCGAAAATTCCACGAAGGAACGACTCCCCAGCATAATTTGGTATGCTTTGTGATATAGTGGTGGTTTAAAGATGACGGGGTTGAGGGAGAGAGTAAACGGTAGAGGGGGGTAACCCCTCTCCCCTCAGCTATGCCACTGTTAAAATCAAGAAACCTTACGACAGTAAAAAAAAAATTAGGCTGGGATTAGGTTGACGGTTTTCAGAGTGATTGCATAACCTTTCTATATGAAAAAGGCAAAACATACAAGACAATGTTTCGAGTTTTCCACGTCTTACCATGTAAATGACTATCACGCCAAAATACCTTACAGCTCGCAGGTTTTACTTTACCTAACTCTGCCCAACCACAGCTAAAGGAATGATAAACATTCCCTCGGCAGCTTCAAAAGTCTCATCTCCAACGTCGCAAACGTTGCCCTCATTCTTTGGCGCCGTTTCCATCATCATCCTCAGCAAGTTGTTCCTTACTAACATCGAGTTTAACCGATTGCGACAAATCGTCTGTATCATCTCCTGCTGATAGCCTAGGAACGAATCACTCTCATCCAGTTCGTGCTTATGCTCCGTACCACGATCCTTAATTGTCCCGAAACGGCCGGTGATGGCAAAACACCTTACACTTGGTGCACTTCCATGCGATTCGCCCGTCGCTGATCAACCGACCGACGAGTACCGGTAGCCATTGTGCACGACCAACCGCTGACCCCGCTCAGCCGAAATAGGTTTGTAAGCAATCTACTTGTTTGTTTTTGCATCCTACATGTAACCTTGGTTGATGGCATTCTTTTCGTAGTCGTCCTGCGCGAAAAAAATCAATCCAATTTTTTTAGCATGAAAATTAAAAAAAACTTCCTTGACCTCATTCAGTCTGTACTAACAGGTTATCGTGCTCAATAAAATTACAAATTACAAAAAAATGGCTTACCCCAGGCGCATGGTTGTGTGCCCATTCGCTTTCCTTGTCGACCCGACCATCCCGGATCGTGCACAGGTTGGCCGGGCAATTGAACGAGCATTTCTTGTAGCAGGCTTTCAACAAATAAACAAAAACAGCTGATAGTACTTTTCAGCTGTCAAAAGCGACATCTGACGGCAAACGCACAGACTATTTTTCGCAATCAAATGTCAAAATTCCGCACGGAAGAAGGAAAAATATTTCGCGACCTCATTTCGCAAGAGGTGCATACTAAGCTTGACAGCGAATAGAAAGCAGCGCTGTCTCGCGGAAGTATTATGAAACTTATCGTTTGTCGAACCGTGTCTCAGCTAACTACATTTTTCGTTATCGTTTTCGCGAGAGCTGCGTACCGCTTACGAAATGGAAACGAAAAAATTTTTCGCGAACATTTCGCGACGTTTTTTATGCATAGGTTTTGTATAGGAAATTTCATTTCGCAAGAGGTGCATACTTAGCTTTAACATTCATTTTTTGGGTTGGATTTGCCCTGTAAAAAAAAAAAAAATGCGGACGAACATGCCCTGTCAAAAAAATACGAACGAACATGGTCAGGCGATTTAAAAAGTTTGACGTTTGATTCAACTCGCCTGTGCTAATTGCCCCTAGCAACAAATGCAATTTGCGAATGCGATTTAAAGGCAATTTCAACACTAAGACAAATTTTCTGGCGGCTGAAATGGACTTGGTTGTTTTTTGCGTTTTTCAGACATGGCGGTTCATGTTTCGCTTAAGTTTAAAATTGTTTTTTTTTAAACAATTGGTGCATTCCCGCTTGTATTTTGTTTGTTTTGTGTACTTAATTTAGCCAACGAATGTGGAAAATTGTGAAATCGTGTGTAAGTATAGTGGAACAAGATCTATGAGTCTAAATGAAAGTCAGATTGTGGTAAGTTTTGGTGTGCAGTACGAATTTCACCATCGATTATTCCTATAGTCTGGTGGTGATTACCTAGTTTACCGATAAATTTATGTGAGTAGATAGTGAATCCGAAAATAATTAAAATTTAAAAAAATGACGGCAGCAAATCGCCCAAATGTTGCATTTGAAATAGCCCCCTAATTTCCAGCAATTTGCTGGCTAATTGAAGGGCAATTAGCGCATCCGAGTTGGCAAATAGCCCCCCGTTAGCCAGCAACTTGCCCTTTTGACTGGGTGCTCTGAGATCTGTGTTTTCAGTAGGTCTGTTCCAGTACCGGGAGAAACTGGAAGTACTCTGGAGAAAATCGTTCCTGTACTCTCTTCTTCTCTTTTTTCTTCTTCTGGTAGCAAACCGGAGTAAAAAGGAGCAAAGATTTTTTGCTCCTGTTTACTCCGGAGTGACTTCCGTGTACTGGAACAAACCTAGTATTTTACCATTCAAGAGTGCTGATTCAAATGGCCCTTAGTGACAAATGTAAACAAACTGAGTTATTTGCAGCGCAGGATGTGATTACAACATAGCTAACGAATACCGAAAACCAGGACTCATTATACCCAGTATTTATCAAAATAACAAGCATTATATAAAAAGTCGCAAAGTTTTCATGATCATATTTTGAAATTTTGCACTTGAGACCTTTTTAACTGAAAGGACCTATGCGCGAAATATTTCAAAACCTCTGCAACTGTTCATAGGCGCCATGCAAAAATGACGCAAGATTCATTTCATTCTATGTTTTTCCCACTGCACACAGGTACCTAGTAAAAACGTCCTAAGCATCAAAATAAACGAAATTATTTTCTTCTGTTCATGCGACTTATTTTCGAAGTTTTTTTTTTTTAATTTTAAATACGTTTATTTAGGCCCAAATGCTTTAGCTTAACGAGGCCGATAATTCATTTTTTTAATTACATGTCACATGTTAGGGGGGGGGGGGGGTAAGGAAAGCCGTATTTAGGGGCGGCTTGCTCCCCTCTTATGTAAGTAAAGGAAAAAGGTAGGAAGTGGGATACATATTGTGTAATTGACATCGTCGTTTGCTGATTGATCATTGTGGCGGATATGCACACTTTGTTGTAGTGTTGTAGTTTCCAGCCTGTAATCGCAGGGGCGAGGGGAGGGTCGATATTTCGGATAATTATTGGCACTCTGATACTGTCATGATGTTCTCTATATCATCTGCATGTGAGGTATGTCATGATGTTCTGGGTAGACGGTTATCAAGAAGGGTATGCACCGAAGACTCGTGAAGCAATGCCATATTGTAGATACAGGGATAGGTTGGTGAGATTCTACTGTGAATGAGAGAGGGGAAAATGTATTAAACTTGGACATCAATGGTTTTCAAAAAGATATAGATAAGAAAAATATAGGGGTGGTCACGGCTTGCCAGGACGTCCCGGACTGGCACATAGGGTGATCTATCTCGGGCCCGAAGGGAATCTATTAGTTGGGACCTGGCAACACAGTACTCTGCGCACAGCCAAACAACATGCTCGATGTCGTGGTAGCCGTTCTCACAAACACAATGATTACTTTCAGCAAGCCCTATACGACGGAGATGCGCGTCAAACGAGTAATGGTTGGACATGATCCTTGACATCGTACGAATAAAGTCCCGGTTCACATCCAACCCCTTAAACCAAGCATTCGTTGATACCTTCGGGATAATGGAATGTAGCCACCGTCCCAGATGCCCATTGCTCCATGAGGTTTGCCAACTATCGAGCGTCCTCTGACGAGAGATACTGAAAAATTCGTTGAAGCAAATTGGTCTTTCGTAAGTGTCGCCTTCTAATGCGCCCACCTTGGCTAAAGAGTCCGCCTTCTCATTGCCCGCAATAGAACAATGTGACGGGACCCAAACCAAGGTAATCTGGTAAGATTTTTCAGATAAAGCACTCTCCACATCACGAGAAGGGATGTAGACGCGATACTCCAGCGTAAAGAGGCTATTGCTAACGATATCATTGGCCTGTTTCAAGTCAGTAACGACTACGCGCAGTTTATCTGACTGAACCTTTTTAATCTCGGTTACGGCCGAGTAACGTTTTGTCAGCTCCGTGCAACAGTTATGCTGTTTAACGGTTTATTTTTGGGCCGAAAGTATACCACCCAAGGGCCAGCGGATCCATCCTGGTAAACCTTGACTCGGGGGGGCTGTGAGACATTGGGGGGAAGTGTATCGACCATAACATTATCTGTCTCAGTATCAGATATATGTTCTTCTTCCCCATAATATTCGTCTTCGGAGGGTGATCCTTCTGTTTGTTCCATTTTGTTGCGGGAGCAACACGCTCGACCGCACTGTTTAACTTAAATCAAAATAAAAAATCAAAAGCAATAAAAAGAAAAAAAATCGATAAGAAAAATAAAAAACGAAACACTTCACCAGTTGGTTCCTGACGAGCTGGTAGGTGAATTGATCCTTCGTTTGTTTTATCCGTCACCCGCGTGACCTTCACACAATAGAGCTGATATAGCTCGTCTAAACAAAGCCGTCTTTCAGGCAAGAAAACTGTTTAGTAACTTCACTGCACCGATATCGCAGGTAATAATTATCACTCGCGGGACTGTTTATTACTAATGCTTTGCTGCAGCCTCTGCCACAGCAAGCACCTTCGTACTACCGAAAAAACTAAACCACACCGGAGAGAACAAAAAGCACTTGTTTCCCGGTACAAAGTTGGGTTACGAATGTTATTTTCGAAGTTGAATTTAGAAAGTATAGTAAATTAAAAGATAATTGGAAAGCTTAGTTATTCTAAAGTAACATGCCATTCGTTGGTTTTAACCACTTCCAGCCAATGGTTTGTTAGTATAAACTAAAGTTTCCCGCATTTTTTTTTCTACAAGACTTCTGTTAAATCCAGTGCAACTATTTACCATAGTAATGAAGAACATTCGTATTCCGGTGCTCATTTTGTCGAAAACTTTGAAGAAATTCAATATTCGTCGTAAGAGCTACCTTTGCTGAAAAAAGCCTTATGTGCGGCGTCGTATGATTCTTAGCCCCGAAAAAAGACCTATGTGAAAGGTCCTATAATTTTCAAAAGGACGCATCATTCTAAAGCGCTTAAAAACTGCATTAGCACTAAACATTTCATGTTTTTAGTATTATTCACCTAAAGAGCATAGTCCTTAGACTATATTGACATAATTATTCCATCAAAACACATATTTGTTCTCTAATAGGGATTTCTTTTAGGTCCATGAAACTTCAGCCTCGTTTTTCTCAGTTCGAGCTCAATGTCACTTAGGACCTTTTGAATAAGTACTCTTGAATTCTATGTCAACACTATGTTTTTGGGATCGCAACCCGGCCTACCGATATACACTCAGGTTTTTTTTTACGCGGGGGATACGAGCCGCGTAAATGAAAACCGCGTAAATGAAAACCGCGTAAATTTCAAAATCCGCGTAAATGAAAACCGCGTAAATTTCAAAATCCGCGTAAATGAAAACCGCGTAAATTTCAAAATCCGCGTAAATGAAAACCGCGTAAATTTCAAAATCCGCGTAAATGAAAACCGCGTAAATTTCAAAATCCGCGTAAATGAAGACCACTTAAATTTAAGAATCCGCGATGAAGGGGACCTCATTGATGTGTACCGCGTAAATTCCAAAATCCGCGTAAATGAAAACCGCGTAAATTTCAAAAACCGCGTAAATGAAAACCGCGTAAATTTCAAAATCCGCGTAAATGAAAACCGCGTAAATTTCAAAATCCGCGTAAATGAAAACCGCGTAAATTTCAAAATCCGCGTAAAAAAAACCGCGTAAAAAAATACCGCGCAAAAAAAAACCGCGTAAAAAAAAACTTGAGTGTACTTTTAGTGACCCTACCAATATTAAGCGATTCTATCTGGCCACCCTGGCCATAATTATAGGAGCTTTTCGGTTGGTGAGCTTTTTGGTTGCTGTATCCCAGTCTAAAAGGGCAAGTTGCTGGCTAACGGGGGGCTATTTGCCAACTCGGATGCGCTAATTGCCCTTCAATTAGCCAGCAAATTGCTGGCAATTAGGGGGCTATTTCAAAAGCAACATTTGGGCGATTTGCTGCCGTCATTTTTTGCCACCCACACGCCCTTAAATCGCCCCCAAATCGCCCACAGAACGCGCCATTTAGTCGCCCCTAATTGCCTAATATGAAAATTAAAAATAATACTTATTTTCGGATTCATTATCTACTCACATATACTTACCTGTATACTAGGTAATCACTATAAGAAGAATCAACGGTGAAATTGGTATTGCACACCAAAACTTATCACAATCTGACGTTCATCAAGACTTTAGGTCAGAGATTTTGTTCCACTATATTTACACACGATTCCACAATTTCTCACATTCGTTGGCTAAATGAAGTGCACTAGACAAACAAAACACAAGCGAGAACAAGCCAATTGTTTAAAAAAAAAAAACTATTTTAAGCTTAAGC
This sequence comes from Topomyia yanbarensis, assembly GCF_030247195.1. Taxonomy (NCBI): domain Eukaryota; kingdom Metazoa; phylum Arthropoda; class Insecta; order Diptera; family Culicidae; genus Topomyia; species Topomyia yanbarensis. The sequence continues at coordinate 120,842,769 of NC_080670.1, read as the reverse complement.
CAAACATGAACCGTCATGTTTGAAAAACGCAAAAACAACCAAGTCCTTTTCAGCCGCCAGAAAATTTGTCTAAGTGTTGAAATCGCCTTTTTTTATAATTAATATATTTATTTAGGCCCAAATGCGGTAGCTCGACGAGGCCGATTGTTCGTTTTTTTACAATAAATAAAAAAAAAACAACTAAGTCAAGTTTTTTGTCTCGTTCAGACGCAGCTTTCTGCTGCGTGTTGAGATCCTTTTTCTAGGGGGCGAAAGATTGCCAGTGTTGTCCACTGCAATTTGAGGTTCGATCCGTTTGTCTTCTTTCGCGTTGTCGTTCATGTCCATGTCCTCATCCGTAGTACTTTCCTGCTGCTCGCGGTCAGATGTTCCAGTTTGTGTCTTACTCTTATCAGTTGTTATTGTATGTTCGTATTTTTCGGCATTCGTTTTGTTGTTGTTGTTGCTGGTTGTTGGTGCTTGATCCGGAGATGTTGGTTTTGCAGCTGTTAGTGGTTTAGCGTAAGATGGTTCTGGGCTAATTTCAGTTGGATTGGTTAAGTTTTCCCTAACAGTTTCTACGCAAGGTTTTCCGAGGTGCAGCTTCTTCGTACAGAACTGGCACGTAGGAATTTGCCCTGGGTACGTGCCTAGTGATGTCTGTTGAATGAGAGCATCGTCCATTCCTAACACTGTGAAGCTTAAGTATGAGGGAATTGGCTTGGTCACACGCATTCTCACCATACGAACACCGTTAGGGATGCCCGGGAAAAAAATCCTCCATGTATCATGTGTAACGGAGTCTACTTCTCCGTATTTTTGCAAGCATTTTTTAATCGCGCCGTCAGGGGTACGCGTAGCCAAATCATGGACCCGAACTTCTACAGCGCCGTTCTCGATGTATACGGGAATGCTATATTTAACATTGCCGCATTCGGCGGTGTGCTGCATGTTGTTTCGCAAGGCGAATGACTCAGCTTGGTTAATTTTGTTGAACGAAATCAGCACGCAATGTTTGATGTGATGCATTTGTAGGGTTTTCACTTCAGCTAGATTGAGTTCCATCTGCACTTTTAATAACTGTTCCACTTCCCGAATGGCTGGTCTTACGGGGCATTTTGAAAAATCAACAGCAACACAGTTCGGCCGCATCTGGGTTGCTTTTTGCTGGGCACCGTCACTCATCACTATATCGCACAGTAGGTATAGGCTATTATCGAAGACTACATATTAAGAAGACTGATATCTCTTTCCTTCCCCCATACAAACGAGAAGCGACAGAGGTTACAGTGCCTCTATTGGAGAAAGGTAGGAAGATTAATGTAAAAATGTATATGTGTGTGTGCATCACTATGGGAAATACCACCTTTACCCCCAAGTGGCGTTGCTGTTACTGTCTCCACCCACATTACCACGGCAGATGTATAGCTAACCGGAGGCGAGATGCCCCACCAGCCAACACCGATCGCCTCAATACATGCCGACAAGTGACGGGCGAACGAAATGCAGGCTCAGATGCAACAACCAGGCGGATGGCTGCGTTCTTTGCTATGCATATTAGTTTGTACGTTGGGCATGTCAAAAGTGCATGCGGATTCTCCCCACAGTAAACACACTTCTCAGCGGGCCTGTTGAAAAAGAATATTTCGCAGTGATATACGTACGAAATATTCTTTGTATATAAACAATTTGCCATTCACGGGACGGCAGTTGACAGTAAGAACTGTCATACGGAACGTGCTATAAAAAGCTCTGAGATGTCATCTGACAGAACGTCATGTGACAAAAGCTTCAAGTGGGTAACTTGAGCTTTTGCATATGGACGCCGCGCATGGATGTGTTGTTTACTATAGGCAGAGGGTATGACAGGGTATGGCAGTCAATAAGGGACTGTGATAAACAGTGCATGAAATATCAATCGATATCGAACTATGTTAGCATTATATAACTTGACGAACAAGAATCAAATAAAGTTATCTCAAACCTACCTACAGAAATACTTGGAGTTTTCATACGGTATTATCAAAAGGTTATGGGCCCAGTAGTTAACTGGAACTAGCCACCTGGACTATTGTAAAATAGTTGTTTTGGAAGATACACGTTTCGGGTAGAAACGGCCGGCGAGAACCATCGTTCCGGTAGCAGCGGCATCCAGCGACGACCAGCGTTTCGGGCAGAAACGGCATCCGGCGAGGACCAGCGTTTCGGGTAGAAACGGCCAGCAAGAACCATCGTTTCGGACAGAAGCGACATCCGGCGAGGACCAGCGTTTCGGGAAGAAACGGCATCCAGCGAGCACCAGCGTTTCGGGAGCAAGCAGAGGATGGCGACCCAGCAGCAAGCTGGAGGATCTGCCGAGAGGATGGCAACCCAGCAGCAAGCTGGAGGATCTGCCGAGAGGGTTACTCTCGAGGACAGAAGAGGTGGTGGCTACGAGAGGGGAACTCTCGAGCGCACCGTGCCGACGACGGCTTACTTCGGTAGCGTCAACCGCGAATCGATATTCGACGGTTCGGAGTTGCGGTTCCCAGCCTGGAAATGGCGAATGGAACATCATCTTATAAAGATGAAACTCCAGCACACGTTGCTACGAACGCCCGAAGAAGAGGACTTCTACGAACCAGTAGTAGGTGCCTCGGAAGAGCTAGAAACAGCCAGGAAGGCTAAGCTCAGAAAACGGCTTGATGACGACGTCGAAGCATTGGACGAGATTGTCATGATGGTCAACAATGATGTTTTGAATAAACTCATTGGGCTCAACTATGCGAAAGAAGCCATGGATACTCTGGTCAGAACGTACCAAAAGGGCGGTACAGCCGCTATGGTTAATATGCGGGACCGGTTGTATACCATCAAACAAAGACATCACGACAAATTGTCCATGATTTTTGATGAGTACGATCTGATTATTCGCGAGCTAGATCGTATGGGTTCAAAAATGACAGCATCGGAAAAAGTTCATGCTCTACTGATCTCCATGCCAGACAAGTACCGACACGTCAAAGGCGCTCTGATGGTACTGACGAATGAAGAACTGTGTGCCAAGCCGATCATGGAGATCAAACGAATGTTTATTGATGCTGAAGCTGGGGAAGAGAAGCAGACAGAAACGAAAAACGTTGCGCTGTCTTCAAAGTACAAGCCAAGGAGAGAGGTAACCCGATGCTTCGGTTGCAACGAAACTGGGCATTTTAAAAATAAATGCCCACTAATGAAAAAGTTTAACGCGAAGGAGAAAGATAAGTTCAAGAAGCAGCAAAAGATGGAGCCTAAAAAGAGCTTTGCAATGATGACCAAAGCGGATCGTGGTAGGAGAGTCAGATTCGTAATTGACTCAGGAGCAAGCGACCATATGGTTAATGACGAGAAGCTGCTGGAAGATGTCCAAGAATTAGAGAAGCCAATCACCATTTCGACAGCGAAAGCGGGCCAGAATTTACGGGCAACAAAATTTGGAAAAATGCGATTAAAGAGTGTTGTGGGTAACAATACAATAAAAGAATTGAAATTGTACAACGTTCTTTTTACTCCGGGTCTTGAAGAAAATCTCCTTTCGGTTAGAAGGGTTAGCAAAAATGGTAAAAGGGTTACTTTTACGGATGAAGAGGTTATCTTTGAATTTGAAGATGAAGTAATTGCTTCAGGAATCTTCGTTGATGGTTTATTCCACCTTGATCTATTTCGGGAAGAAAAGTCGGCGGAAGATGGGACAAACTTAGCATTGTTCGGAAAGAAGGTGAGTTTGGAAAACTTGGCATAAAAGACTTGACCATATCAGTGATACGAGTTTGGAGAAACTAATTAAGAAGGGAATGGTTGAGGGTATCAATCTAACTTCTGGAAATATTAGTGAAACAAATGTATGTGATGGTTGTATGGCGGGGAAGCAGGCTGCATCCAAATTTAAACACTTGCAGCTGCCAAGATCAAAACGACCACTGGAACTCATACATTCGGATGTTTGTGGAAGCATGGAGCAGGAAACCTATGATGGCTATCGTTACTTTGTAACCTTTATAGATGATTATACGCACTTTCTCGTGGTTTACCTCATGAAACAGAAATCGGAGGTTTTCGAGAAATTTAAAGAATTCGAAGCAATGGCGACAGCATTCTTCGAAAGACGTATTTCAATGCTAAGGTGTGATAATGGAGGGGAATATACAAGTAACGAATTTCAAGCTCATTGCAAAAGAAATGGTGTTAGAATGACGTTCACTGTTCCATACACACCGCAGCAAAATGGTGTAAGTGAACGTATGAACAGATCTTTAATGGAAAAGGTCAGAGCTTTGCTTTACGAAAGTGGATTAGCGAAAGATATGTGGGGAGAAGCATTATATGCAGCAACATATCTAATCAATAGATCTCCAACAAGTGGGATAGAAGAGGACAAAACTCCGTATGAAAAATGGTTCAAAAAGCGACCAAACTTGAATCACTTAAGAGTTTTTGGGTGTAAAGCATTTAAACAAATACCTAAAGAGAGGCGTCAGAAATTAGATTTCAAAACAAAACCTTTGATATTTGTGGGGTACGCAAATAATGGTTTTAGATTATGGAACAAGGATACGCGTTCAATAGAAATTGGCAGAAATGTAGTATTCAATGAATCTACCAGAGCCAATCAAGATATTGACCACACAAACATGGATTTCGTAGAATCATCTGGTCAAGATTTAATTAGATGTACACGCTTAAACCAAGGAGAACAGAACGAAGACGAGGATGATGCTATCCTTCCTTCTGATGAAGAACAGCATGAAGAATGCACACTCATCGAAACAGAGCAAGATAATCTAGATTCACTTGAAGAATCAGTTGGCGAAACTGACTATGAAAGTACAAATGAAAATCCAACAGACGAAAGAGAGGACGTCGATGATGGTCAATCATTGCGTCGAAGCAAGAGGGAGAGAAAGATACCGGGTTGGTATTCCGATTATACAGCAAAAACAGCAATGATTTTCAACGAAGAGATTCCGCAAACTGTTGAGGAATTGAGGAAAGTTTCTGATTGGCAAGAATGGAAGCATGCTATTCAAGAAGAGTTTGATGCATTACATCAAAATGGCACTTGGACAGTGGTTAACTGTTTGCCAAAAGGAGTTAAACCAATTAACTCAAAATGGGTTTTCTCAATGAAAGAAGATGGAAGATATAAAGCACGATTAGTGGCAAAAGGGTGTTCACAGCGTCCTGGATTCGATTACTGTGAAACATTTGCACCAGTCGCCAAACTAGAGAGTGTTCGGTTAGCACTAGCCCTTGCTAACGAGCGTAAATTGTTAGTACATCAAATGGATGTCAAAACTGCATTTCTACATGGGAAGTTAGAAGAAGAAATATACATGAAACTTCCACCAAACGTAAATGGGCAAAGACAAACTGTTCGTCTACACAAATGTTTGTATGGATTGAAACAGGCAAGCAGATCTTGGAATAAACATTTTGATGATGCAATGAAAACATTAGGTTTTGTCCCTCTCAAAAATGACAACTGCATCTATAAGTCAAAATCTAGAGGCATCATAGTAATACTATATGTAGACGACATTTTACTACTTGCCAAAAACATCGAAGCAATTACGTGGATTAAAAAGAAACTTGGAAGGTTATTCCAAATGAAAGACATGTTAGAGATTAAGCACTTCCTGGGAATGGAGATAAATCGTGATTTGGAAAGCCAGACTATTGAAATTTCTCAAACAATATACGTGGAGAAACTTCTTAGTAGATTTGGGATGGCTGATTGTAAACCAGTGGGGACACCATTGGATATCAACACGAAATGGTCAAAATCTGAGGCAAAAATCACTGAAGAGCCATACAGAGAACTGCTGGGATGCCTACAATATCTTTCACTAACTTCTAGACCTGATATTTGCTCTGCGGTAAACACCCTAAGCAAATATGCTAACTGCGCCACCGATTGGCACTGGTCAGGATTAAAACGAATATTGCGATATTTGAGGGGAACGAGCAACACAAAAATAATTTATTCATCAAATAGCGAATATCCAGCTTTAGTAGGATTTGCCGATGCAGATTTTGCAAATGATCCTGATGATAGGAAATCAATTTCAGGATACGCATTTCTACTATACGGTAATCTTATTTCGTGGTCAACGAAACGACAACCGACTGTAAGCTTATCAACAAGTGAAGCAGAACTGATAGCACTTTGCGCTGCTACGAAAGAAGGAGTGTGGTTAACACAACTTCTCAATGAATTGGATGTAAACATAACACCATTCATCATAATGGAAGATAGCATCCCATGTATCAACATAGCACAGGAGCCAAGATCACATCAACGGATGAAACACTTGGATATCAAATACCTTTTCATCCGGGATATCATCAAAAACTACAGTTCATCCCAAGCGTCGATCAACCTGCAGATGCCTTCACTAAGGGGTTACCTAAAAATATACACAGAAAGTTATTCGGTGTATTGAATGTGCAAATTGTGGGGAAGTGTTGAAAAAGAATATTTCGCAGTGATATACGTACGAAATATTCTTTGTATATAAACAATTTGCCATTCACGGGACGGCAGTTGACAGTAAGAACTGTCATACGGAACGTGCTATAAAAAGCTCTGAGATGTCATCTGACAGAACGTCATGTGACAAAAGCTTCAAGTGGGTAACTTGAGCTTTTGCATATGGACGCCGCGCATGGATGTGTTGTTTACTATAGGCAGAGGGTATGACAGGGTATGGCAGTCAATAAGGGACTGTGATAAACAGTGCATGAAATATCAATCGATATCGAACTATGTTAGCATTATATAACTTGACGAACAAGAATCAAATAAAGTTATCTCAAACCTACCTACAGAAATACTTGGAGTTTTCATACGGTATTATCAACAGGGCCTACTGCAAGTATCATCCGCATGGCGTTCCCCACATTTACCGCACCGTTGCTTGTTGCTACAGTAGGTGGCCGTGTGACCTAGCTGCTTGCAATTGGAACAATTCATGACCCGCGGTACAAACAGGCGTACAGGTAGACGAGCTCCTCCCACTTCAACGTAGCTCGGAAGTGCAGATCCGGCAAAGGTTACGCGAAACGAGTCTGATGGATAGTAATTACCATCTTCGATGGACTTTGAGTGCAATTGCTTACACTCCAAAATCTTAACTGATTGAAGGTTAGGGTCCTTAAAGCGGCCAGCCCCATCATTCATCAGATCATCGACAGTTAGACCCGCATCACTTACCACACCGTCGATCTCCACATCACGAGAAGGGATGTAGACGCGATACTCCAGCGTAAAGAGGCTATTGCTAACGATATCATTGGCCTGTTTCAAGTCAGTAACGACTACGCGCAGTTTATCTGACTGAACCTTTTTAATCTCGGTTACGGCCGAGTAACGTTTTGTCAGCTCCCGTGCAACAGTTATGCTGTTTAACGGTTTATTTTTGGGCCGAAAGTATACCACCCAAGGGCCAGCGGATCCATCCTGGTAAACCTTGACTCGGGGGGGCTGTGAGACATTGGGGGGAAGTGGATCGACCATAACATTATCTGTCTCAGTATCAGATATATGTTCTTCTTCCCCATAATATTCGTCTTCGGAGGGTGATCCTTCTGTTTGTTCCATTTTGTTGCGGGAGCAACACGCTCGACCGCACTGTTTAACTTAAATCAAAATAAAAAATCAAAAGCAATAAAAAGAAAAAAAAATCGATAAGAAAAGTAAAAAACGAAACACTTCACCAGTTGGTTCCTGACGAGCTGGTAGGTGAATTGATCCTTCGTTTGTTTTATCCGTCACCCGCGTGACCTTCACACAATAGAGCTGATATAGCTCGTCTAAACAAAGCCGTCTTTCAGGCAAGAAAACTGTTTAGTAACTTCACTGCACCGATATCGCAGGTAATAATTATCACTCGCGGGACTGTTTATTACTAATGCTTTACTGCAGCCTCTGCCACAGCAAGCACCTTCGTACTACCGAAAAAACTAAACCACACCGGAGAGAACAAAAAGCACTTGTTTCCCGGTACAAAGTTGGGTTACGAATGTTATTTTCGAAGTTGAATTTAGAAAGTATAGTAAATTAAAAGATAATTGGAAAGCTTAGTTATTCTAAAGTAACATGCCATTCGTTGGTTTTAACCACTTCCAGCCAATGGTTTGTTAGTATAAACTAAAGTTTCCCGCATTTTTTTTTCTGCAAGACTTCTGTTAAATCCAGTGCAACTATTTACCATAGTAATGAAGAACATTCGTATTCCGGTGCTCATTTTGTCGAAAACTTTGAAGAAATTCAATATTCGTCGTAAGAGCTACCTTTGCTGAAAAAAGCCTTATGTGCGGCGTCGTATGATTCTTAGCCCCGAAAAAAGACCTATGTGAAAGGTCCTATAATTTTCAAAAGGACGCATCATTCTAAAGCGCTTAAAAACTGCATTAGCACTAAACATTTCATGTTTTTAGTATTATTCACCTAAAGAGCATAGTCCTTAGACTATATTGACATAATTATTCCATCAAAACACATATTTGTTCTCTAATAGGGATTTCTTTTAGGTCCATGAAACTTCAGCCTCGTTTTTCTCAGTTCGAGCTCAATGTCACTTAGGACCTTTTGAATAAGTACTCTTGAATTCTATGTCAACACTATGTTTTTGGGATCGCAACCCGGCCTACCGATATACTTTTAGTGACCCTACCAATATTAAGCGATTCTATCTGGCCACCCTGGCCACAGTAGTGGCCATAATTATAGGAGCTTTTCGGTTGGTGAGCTTTTTGGTTGCTGTATCCCAGTCTAAAAGGGCAAGTTGCTGGCTAACGGGGGGCTATTTGCCAACTCGTATGCGCTAATTGCCCTTCAATTAGCCAGCAAATTGCTGGCAATTAGGGGGCTATTTCAAAAGCAACATTTGGGCGATTTGCTGCCGTCATTTTTTGCCACCCAACACGCCCTTAAATCGCCCCCAAATCGCCCATAGAACGCGCCATTTAGTCGCCCCTAATTGCCTAATATGAAAATTAAAAATAATACTTATTTTCGGATTCATTATCTACTCACATATACTTACCTGTATACTAGGTAATTACTATAAGAAGAATCAACGGTGAAATTGGTATTGCACACCAAAACTTATCACAATCTGACGTTCATCAAGACTTTAGGTCAGAGATTTTGTTCCACTATATTTACACACGATTCCACAATTTCTCACATTCGTTGGCTAAATGAAGTGCACTAGACAAACAAAACACAAGCGAGAACAAGCCAATTGTTTAAAAAAAACTATTTTAAGCTTAAGCCAAACATGAACCGTCATGTTTGAAAAACGCAAAAACAACCAAGTCCTTTTCAGCCGCCATAAAATTTGTCTAAGTGTTGAAATCGCCTTTTTTTTATAATTAATATATTTATTTAGGCCCAAATGCGGTAGCTCGACGAGGCCGATTGTTCGTTTTTTACAATAAATAAAAAAAACAACTAAGTTAAGTTTTTTGTCTCGTTCAGACGCAGCTTTCTGCTGCGTGTTGAGATCCTTTTTCTAGGGGGCGAAAGATTGCCAGTGTTGTCCACTGCAATTTTAGGTTCGATCCGTTTGTCTTCTTTCGCGTTGTCGTTCATGTCCATGTCCTCATCCGTAGTACTTTCCTGCTGCTCGCGGTCAGATGTTCCAGTTTGTGTCTTACTCTTATCAGTTGTTATTGTATGTTCGTATTTTTCGGCATTCGTTTTGTTGTTGCTGGTTGTTGGTGCTTGATCCGGAGATGTTGGTTTTGCAGCTGTTAGTGGTTTAGCGTAAGATGGTTCTGGGCTAATTTCAGTTGGATTGGTTAAGTTTTCCTTAACAGTTTCTACGCAAGGTTTTCCGAGGTGCAGCTTCTTCGTACAGAACTGGCACGTAGGAATTTGCCCTGGGTACGTGCCTAGTGATGTCTGTTGAATGAGAGCATCGTCCCTTCCTAACACTGTGAAGCTTAAGTATGAGGGAATTGGCTTGGTCACACGCATTCTCACCATACGAACACCGTTAGGGATGCCCGGGAAAAAAATCCTCCATGTATCATGTGTAACGGAGTCTACTTCTCCGTATTTTTGCAAGCATTTTTTAATCGCGCCGTCAGGGGTACGCGTAGCCAAATCATGGACCCGAACTTCTACAGCGCCGTTCTCGATGTATACGGGAATGCTATATTTAACATTGCCGCATTCGGCGGTGTGCTGCATGTTGTTTCGCAAGGCGAATGACTCAGCTTGGTTAATTTTGTTGAACGAAATCAGCACGCAATGTTTGATGTGATGCATTTGTAGGGTTTTCACTTCAGCTAGATTGAGTTCCATCTGCACTTTTAATAACTGTTCCACTTCCCGAATGGCTGGTCTTACGGGGCATTTTGAAAAATCAACAGCAACACAGTTCGGCCGCATCTGGGTTGCTTTTTGCTGGGCACCGTCACTCATCACTATATCGCACAGTAGGTATAGGCTATTATCGAAGACTACATATTAAGAAGACTGATATCTCTTTCCTTCCCCCATACAAACGAGAAGCGACAGAGGTTACAGTGCCTCTATTGGAGAAAGGTAGGAAGATTAATGTAAAAATGTATATGTGTGTGTGCATCACTATGGGAAATACCACCTTTACCCCCAAGTGGCGTTGCTGTTACTGTCTCCACCCACATTACCACGGCAGATGTATAGCTAACCGGAGGCGAGATGCCCCACCAGCCAACACCGATCGCCTCAATACATGCCGACAAGTGACGGGCGAACGAAATGCAGGCTCAGATGCAACAACCAGGCGGATGGCTGCGTTCTTTGCTATGCATATTAGTTTGTACGTTGGGCATGTCAAAAGTGCATGCGGATTCTCCCCACAGTAAACACACTTCTCAGCGGGCCTACTGCAAGTATCATCCGCATGGCGTTCCCCACATTTACCGCACCGTTGCTTGTTGCTACAGTAGGTGGCCGTGTGACCTAGCTGCTTGCAATTGGAACAATTCATAACCCGCGGTACAAACAGGCGTACAGGTAGACGAGCTCCTCCCACTTCAACGTAGCTCGGAAGTGCAGATCCGGCAAAGGTTACGCGAAACGAGTCTGATGGATAGTAATTACCATCTTCGATGGACTTTGAGTGCAATTGCTTGCACTCCAAAATCTTAACTGATTGAAGGTTAGGGTCCTTAAAGCGGCCAGCCCCATCATTCATCAGATCATCGACAGTTAGACCCGCATCACTTACCACACCGTCGATCTCCACATCACGAGAAGGGATGTAGACGCGATACTCCAGCGTAAAGAGGCTATTGCTAACGATATCATTGGCCTGTTTCAAGTCAGTAACGACTACGCGCAGTTTATCTGACTGAACCTTTTTAATCTCGGTTACGGCCGAGTAACGTTTTGTCAGCTCCCGTGCAACAGTTATGCTGTTTAACGGTTTATTTTTGGGCCGAAAGTATACCACCCAAGGGCCAGCGGATCCATCCTGGTAAACCTTGACTCGGGGGGGCTGTGAGACATTGGGGGGAAGTGGATCGACCATAACATTATCTGTCTCAGTATCAGATATATGTTCTTCTTCCCCATAATATTCGTCTTCGGAGGGTGATCCTTCTGTTTGTTCCATTTTGTTGCGGGAGCAACACGCTCGACCGCACTGTTTAACTTAAATCAAAATAAAAAATCAAAAGCAATAAAAAGAAAAAAAAATCGATAAGAAAAGTAAAAAACGAAACACTTCACCAGTTGGTTCCTGACGAGCTGGTAGGTGAATTGATCCTTCGTTTGTTTTATCCGTCACCCGCGTGACCTTCACACAATAGAGCTGATATAGCTCGTCTAAACAAAGCCGTCTTTCAGGCAAGAAAACTGTTTAGTAACTTCACTGCACCGATATCGCAGGTAATAATTATCACTCGCGGGACTGTTTATTACTAATGCTTTACTGCAGCCTCTGCCACAGCAAGCACCTTCGTACTACCGAAAAAACTAAACCACACCGGAGAGAACAAAAAGCACTTGTTTCCCGGTACAAAGTTGGGTTACGAATGTTATTTTCGAAGTTGAATTTAGAAAGTATAGTAAATTAAAAGATAATTGGAAAGCTTAGTTATTCTAAAGTAACATGCCATTCGTTGGTTTTAACCACTTCCAGCCAATGGTTTGTTAGTATAAACTAAAGTTTCCCGCATTTTTTTTTTCTGCAAGACTTCTGTTAAATCCAGTGCAACTATTTACCATAGTAATGAAGAACATTCGTATTCCGGTGCTCATTTTGTCGAAAACTTTGAAGAAATTCAATATTCGTCGTAAGAGCTACCTTTGCTGAAAAAAGCCTTATGTGCGGCGTCGTATGATTCTTAGCCCCGAAAAAAGACCTATGTGAAAGGTCCTATAATTTTCAAAAGGACGCATCATTCTAAAGCGCTTAAAAACTGCATTAGCACTAAACATTTCATGTTTTTAGTATTATTCACCTAAAGAGCATAGTCCTTAGACTATATTGACATAATTATTCCATCAAAACACATATTTGTTCTCTAATAGGGATTTCTTTTAGGTCCATGAAACTTCAGCCTCGTTTTTCTCAGTTCGAGCTCAATGTCACTTAGGACCTTTTGAATAAGTACTCTTGAATTCTATGTCAACACTATGTTTTTGGGATCGCAACCCGGCCTACCGATATACTTTTAGTGACCCTACCAATATTAAGCGATTCTATCTGGCCACCCTGGCCACAGTAGTGGCCATAATTATAGGAGCTTTTCGGTTGGTGAGCTTTTTGGTTGCTGTATCCCAGTCTAAAAGGGCAAGTTGCTGGCTAACGGGGGGCTATTTGCCAACTCGTATGCGCTAATTGCCCTTCAATTAGCCAGCAAATTGCTGGCAATTAGGGGGCTATTTCAAAAGCAACATTTGGGCGATTTGCTGCCGTCATTTTTTGCCACCCAACACGCCCTTAAATCGCCCCCAAATCGCCCATAGAACGCGCCATTTAGTCACCCCTAATTGCCTAATATGAAAATTAAAAATAATACTTATTTTCGGATTCATTATCTACTCACATATACTTACCTGTATACTAGGTAATTACTATAAGAAGAATCAACGGTGAAATTGGTATTGCACACCAAAACTTATCACAATCTGACGTTCATCAAGACTTTAGGTCAGAGATTTTGTTCCACTATATTTACACACGATTCCACAATTTCTCACATTCGTTGGCTAAATGAAGTGCACTAGACAAACAAAACACAAGCGAGAACAAGCCAATTGTTTAAAAAAAACTATTTTAAGCTTAAGCCAAACATGAACCGTCATGTTTGAAAAACGCAAAAACAACCAAGTCCTTTTCAGCCGCCATAAAATTTGTCTAAGTGTTGAAATCGCCTTTTTTTTATAATTAATATATTTATTTAGGCCCAAATGCGGTAGCTCGACGAGGCCGATTGTTCGTTTTTTACAATAAATAAAAAAAACAACTAAGTTAAGTTTTTTGTCTCGTTCAGACGCAGCTTTCTGCTGCGTGTTGAGATCCTTTTTCTAGGGGGCGAAAGATTGCCAGTGTTGTCCACTGCAATTTTAGGTTCGATCCGTTTGTCTTCTTTCGCGTTGTCGTTCATGTCCATGTCCTCATCCGTAGTACTTTCCTGCTGCTCGCGGTCAGATGTTCCAGTTTGTGTCTTACTCTTATCAGTTGTTATTGTATGTTCGTATTTTTCGGCATTCGTTTTGTTGTTGCTGGTTGTTGGTGCTTGATCCGGAGATGTTGGTTTTGCAGCTGTTAGTGGTTTAGCGTAAGATGGTTCTGGGCTAATTTCAGTTGGATTGGTTAAGTTTTCCTTAACAGTTTCTACGCAAGGTTTTCCGAGGTGCAGCTTCTTCGTACAGAACTGGCACGTAGGAATTTGCCCTGGGTACGTGCCTAGTGATGTCTGTTGAATGAGAGCATCGTCCCTTCCTAACACTGTGAAGCTTAAGTATGAGGGAATTGGCTTGGTCACACGCATTCTCACCATACGAACACCGTTAGGGATGCCCGGGAAAAAAATCCTCCATGTATCATGTGTAACGGAGTCTACTTCTCCGTATTTTTGCAAGCATTTTTTAATCGCGCCGTCAGGGGTACGCGTAGCCAAATCATGGACCCGAACTTCTACAGCGCCGTTCTCGATGTATACGGGAATGCTATATTTAACATTGCCGCATTCGGCGGTGTGCTGCATGTTGTTTCGCAAGGCGAATGACTCAGCTTGGTTAATTTTGTTGAACGAAATCAGCACGCAATGTTTGATGTGATGCATTTGTAGGGTTTTCACTTCAGCTAGATTGAGTTCCATCTGCACTTTTAATAACTGTTCCACTTCCCGAATGGCTGGTCTTACGGGGCATTTTTAAAAATCAACAGCAACACAGTTCGGCCGCATCTGGGTTGCTTTTTGCTGGGCACCGTCACTCATCACTATATCGCACAGTAGGTATAGGCTATTATCGAAGACTACATATTAAGAAGACTGATATCTCTTTCCTTCCCCCATACAAACGAGAAGCGACAGAGGTTACAGTGCCTCTATTGGAGAAAGGTAGGAAGATTAATGTAAAAATGTATATGTGTGTGTGCATCACTATGGGAAATACCACCTTTACCCCCAAGTGGCGTTGCTGTTACTGTCTCCACCCACATTACCACGGCAGATGTATAGCTAACCGGAGGCGAGATGCCCCACCAGCCAACACCGATCGCCTCAATACATGCCGACAAGTGACGGGCGAACGAAATGCAGGCTCAGATGCAACAACCAGGCGGATGGCTGCGTTCTTTGCTATGCATATTAGTTTGTACGTTGGGCATGTCAAAAGTGCATGCGGATTCTCCCCACAGTAAACACACTTCTCAGCGGGCCTACTGCAAGTATCATCCGCATGGCGTTCCCCACATTTACCGCACCGTTGCTTGTTGCTACAGTAGGTGGCCGTGTGACCTAGCTGCTTGCAATTGGAACAATTCATAACCCGCGGTACAAACAGGCGTACAGGTAGACGAGCTCCTCCCACTTCAACGTAGCTCGGAAGTGCAGATCCGGCAAAGGTTACGCGAAACGAGTCTGATGGATAGTAATTACCATCTTCGATGGACTTTGAGTGCAATTGCTTGCACTCCAAAATCTTAACTGATTGAAGGTTAGGGTCCTTAAAGCGGCCAGCCCCATCATTCATCAGATCATCGACAGTTAGACCCGCATCACTTACCACACCGTCGATCTCCACATCACGAGAAGGGATGTAGACGCGATACTCCAGCGTAAAGAGGCTATTGCTAACGATATCATTGGCCTGTTTCAAGTCAGTAACGACTACGCGCAGTTTATCTGACTGAACCTTTTTAATCTCGGTTACGGCCGAGTAACGTTTTGTCAGCTCCCGTGCAACAGTTATGCTGTTTAACGGTTTATTTTTGGGCCGAAAGTATACCACCCAAGGGCCAGCGGATCCATCCTGGTAAACCTTGACTCGGGGGGGCTGTGAGACATTGGGGGGAAGTGGATCGACCATAACATTATCTGTCTCAGTATCAGATATATGTTCTTCTTCCCCATAATATTCGTCTTCGGAGGGTGATCCTTCTGTTTGTTCCATTTTGTTGTGGGAGCAACACGCTCGACCGCACTGTTTAACTTAAATCAAAATAAAAAATCAAAAGCAATAAAAAGAAAAAAAATCGATAAGAAAAGTAAAAAACGAAACACTTCACCAGTTGGTTCCTGACGAGCTGGTAGGTGAATTGATCCTTCGTTTGTTTTATCCGTCACCCGCGTGACCTTCACACAATAGAGCTGATATAGCTCGTCTAAACAAAGCCGTCTTTCAGGCAAGAAAACTGTTTAGTAACTTCACTGCACCGATATCGCAGGTAATAATTATCACTCGCGGGACTGTTTATTACTAATGCTTTACTGCAGCCTCTGCCACAGCAAGCACCTTCGTACTACCGAAAAAACTAAACCACACCGGAGAGAACAAAAAGCACTTGTTTCCCGGTACAAAGTTGGGTTACAAATGTTATTTTCGAAGTTGAATTTAGAAAGTATAGTAAATTAAAAGATAATTGGAAAGCTTAGTTATTCTAAAGTAACATGCCATTCGTTGGTTTTAACCACTTCCAGCCAATGGTTTGTTAGTATAAACTAAAGTTTCTCGCATTTTTTTTTCTGCAAGACTTCTGTTAAATCCAGTGCAACTATTTACCATAGTAATGAAGAACATTCGTATTCCGGTGCTCATTTTGTCGAAAACTTTGAAGAAATTCAATATTCGTCGTAAGAGCTACCTTTGCTGAAAAAAGCCTTATGTGCGGCGTCGTATGATTCTTAGCCCCGAAAAAAGACCTATGTGAAAGGTTCTATAATTTTCAAAAGGACGCATCATTCTAAAGCGCTTAAAAACTGCATTAGCACTAAACATTTCATGTTTTTAGTATTATTCACCTAAAGAGCATAGTCCTTAGACTATATTGACATAATTATTCCATCAAAACACATATTTGTTCTCTAATAGGGATTTCTTTTAGGTCCATGAAACTTCAGCCTCGTTTTTCTCAGTTCGAGCTCACCCAGGTAACCAACAAGCATTAGTGTATGCAGTAAAGTAGCGTAAAATTTGCATTCCGGATGCTTCTTGCAGTATGCTGGCATTCGTTATGCATAACTGTTGTTAATCAGCATTTGAAAAACTGTTTAAAAACTTCTTGCCAGTAAGCAGCATTCTGAATGCACAACAGTAGTAAAAAAGCATTTTCATAGCACAGCAGTAATGTAGCCGTATATTTTGCCAAAAGCGACTTTTAAATAGCATTTAAAACGACTTAAGTGCTTATCAAGTAGCCGTTAAGACGCATTCAGCTTGCTTATTGGTTACCTGGGCAATGTCACTTAGGACCTTTTGAATAAGTACTCTTGAATTCTATGTCAACACTATGTTTTTGGGATCGCAACCCGGCCTACCGATATACTTTTAGTGACCCTACCAATATTAAGCGATTCTATCTGGCCACCCTGGCCACAGTAGTGGCCATACACTGAGCCAAAAAATCACTTACGTTTCATGTGAAAAAGCACCTAAATTTTAAAAACGATTATGCACATCAGATTCATATGCATCAAATAAATTTTATACAATCACCGATGAATTTCAAATACAAAATGAATAACTTTCAAGCGTGCCCCACATACATGTTATGTGTCTATCACATACTTCTAGCTTTATGTGTAAAACACATTATTATTACGTGAACATACAATGTGAAAAAATCAGACACATTCAACATGGCGTCAAGGAACAGCACGGCGGTGAATACATTGCTCCCTTTTAATTTTGCTAGTTAAATGTGAAGACGTTAGAAATACATATATATCCGCTATCTCTGCTCCAGATTGAAGATTCCAAGATGGTATAGAATGCATTACAAATTAATGATCAACACAGACCAGTAAGTCCAGCCGGAAAATGTGCCAAAGTTCTGGCTAGCTCTAGTTAGTATCTGGTTCCAGTGATTGTTTTGTCACTGGAATTGGTTATTAACTAGAGCCAGTCATAATACCGGCTCAATTTCCAGCTGAACTTTACTAGGATTATCCGCACATTTATTAAACCAAGCTACATTACCTACCAAAGCATTTAAATACTATTATACAAGCAACTAACAATCACATGAATATCAGATAAACCAACTTCACGTAACACGATTGCTATTATACATTCAGTTAACAATCATCTGAATATCATATAAAAGGTATATAAGTTTCAAATAGAAAATATGTGGCATTCCGATGGGAAGTAACTGAACCTCACGTAAGATATATCTGTAATCAATACTGATTTTTATAGGACGGAAGAGAGAACAGATTATGTTTAAAAATAATAACATTCATGTGAAAAGTATTATGGAAAATATTTACATGTTTTTGCATATGAAATGTAAGTGATATTTTGGTTGAGTGTAATTATAGGAGCTTTTCGGTTGGTGAGCTTTTTGGTTGCTGTATCCCAGTGTAAAAGGGCAAGTTGCTGGCTAACGGGGGGCTATTTGCCAACTCGGATGCGCTAATTGCCCTTCAATTAGCCAGCAAATTGCTGGCAATTAGGGGGCTATTTCAAAAGCAACATTTGGGCGATTTGCTGCCGTCATTTTTTTCCACCCAACACGCCCTTAAATCGCCCCCAAATCGCCCACAGAACGCGCCATTTAGTCGCCCCTAATTGCCTAATATGAAAATTAAAAATAATACTTATTTTCGGATTCATTATCTACTCACATATACTTACCTGTATACTAGGTAATCACTATAAGAAGAATCAACGGTGAAATTGGTATTGCACACCAAAACTTATCACAATCTGACGTTCATCAAGACTTTAGGTCAGAGATTTTGTTCCACTATATTTACACACGATTCCACAATTTCTCACATTCGTTGGCTAAATGAAGTGCACTAGACAAACAAAACACAAGCGAGAACAAGCCAATTGTTTAAAAAAAACTATTTTAAGCTTAAGCCAAACATGAACCGTCATGTTTGAAAAACGCAAAAACAACCAAGTCCTTTTCAGCCGCCAGAAAATTTGTCTAAGTGTTGAAATCGCCTTTTTTTTATAATTAATATATTTATTTAGGCCCAAATGCGGTAGCTCGACGAGGCCGATTGTTCGTTTTTTACAATAAATAAAAAAAAACAACTAAGTCAAGTTTTTTGTCTCGTTCAGACGCAGCTTTCTGCTGCGTGTTGAGATCCTTTTTCTAGGGGGCGAAAGATTGCCAGTGTTGTCCACTGCAATTTGAGGTTCGATCCGTTTGTCTTCTTTCGCGTTGTCGTTCATGTCCATGTCCTCATCCGTAGTACTTTCCTGCTGCTCGCGGTCAGATGTTCCAGTTTGTGTCTTACTCTTATCAGTTGTTATTGTATGTTCGTATTTTTCGGCATTCGTTTTGTTGTTGTTGTTGCTGGTTGTTGGTGCTTGATCCGGAGATGTTGGTTTTGCAGCTGTTAGTGGTTTAGCGTAAGATGGTTCTGGGCTAATTTCAGTTGGATTGGTTAAGTTTTCCTTAACAGTTTCTACGCAAGGTTTTCCGAGGTGCAGCTTCTTCGTACAGAACTGGCACGTAGGAATTTGCCCTGGGTACGTGCCTAGTGATGTCTGTTGAATGAGAGCATCGTCCCTTCCTAACACTGTGAAGCTTAAGTATGAGGGAATTGGCTTGGTCACACACATTCTCACCATACGAACACCGTTAGGGATGCCCGGGAAAAAAATCCTCCATGTATCATGTGTAACGGAGTCTACTTCTCCGTATTTTTGCAAGCATTTTTTAATCGCGCCGTCAGGGGTACGCGTAGCCAAATCATGGACCCGAACTTCTACAGCGCCGTTCTCGATGTATACGGGAATGCTATATTTAACATTG
Source organism: Topomyia yanbarensis (assembly GCF_030247195.1). Classification (NCBI taxonomy): domain Eukaryota; kingdom Metazoa; phylum Arthropoda; class Insecta; order Diptera; family Culicidae; genus Topomyia; species Topomyia yanbarensis. Next base: position 120,823,324 of record NC_080670.1, on the reverse strand, counting down.
CCGCATTCGGCGGTGTGCTGCATGTTGTTTCGCAAGGCGAATGACTCAGCTTGGTTAATTTTGTTGAACGAAATCAGCACGCAATGTTTGATGTGATGCATTTGTAGGGTTTTCACTTCAGCTAGATTGAGTTCCATCTGCACTTTTAATAACTGTTCCACTTCCCGAATGGCTGGTCTTACGGGGCATTTTGAAAAATCAACAGCAACACAGTTCGGCCGCATCTGGGTTGCTTTTTGCTGGGCACCGTCACTCATCACTATATCGCACAGTAGGTATAGGCTATTATCGAAGACTACATATTAAGAAGACTGATATCTCTTTCCTTCCCCCATACAAACGAGAAGCGACAGAGGTTACAGTGCCTCTATTGGAGAAAGGTAGGAAGCTTAATGTAAAAATGTATATGTGTGTGTGCATCACTATGGGAAATACCACCTTTACCCCCAAGTGGCGTTGCTGTTACTGTCTCCACCCACATTATCACGGCAGATGTATAGCTAACCGGAGGCGAGATGCCCCACCAGCCAACACCGATCGCCTCAATACATGCCGACAAGTGACGGGCGAACGAAATGCAGGCTCAGATGCAACAACCAGGCGGATGGCTGCGTTCTTTGCTATGCATATTAGCCCCGCCATTCGCATGCCTTTTGCCTGCCGTTCGCACGCCATCCGGTCGCCAGCATGCCTGCCGGCGGATGGTACCTTCGGGTGGGGCATCCCGCCTCCCATAGAGTAACAAATAATTCAAAGTTGTTCTAAATCGATTAAACGTGTATAAGCTGTCTGTAAACGTCAAAATTTGACGTTTAATGACAGCTCATACTCCTTTCATCGATTTAGAAATATTATTCACGAAAAATTGAAAATGTTTTACAATATTTAATACTAGTTAATCTGAAAAAAAAGTTCTTAAAGTTTTGTATTTTTATGGATTTGTGTGGGTAATTTCTGCATAATTTGTTTCGGAATTTTGGACTGCAGTTTTTGAATTTTCTAGTTGTTCAATTGTTTGATTTTTCAGTTGTACTTATTAACATTAGTAACAGTTATACAATGCTCTGCCAAGTGATGTTATGCAGCAAAGTTAGTGTGATGCAGCTTGGCCACACAGCTGAGGCCAAGTTTCCGCTGGAGAACGTGTTTGTAAATCATCCGTCGGAAGTGCAATCAAATCTGTGATCCACTCGTTCGTCTGGATTACTCAAACATGGGTTATGGCTAGTTTAAAGCCGACTAAGCGGCAGTGAAGATGGATAACGCACATAAATGCAACGTAAGGTTGCTACGGATGTAGTACTTCGATATTTTGTATAAATGATATGCTTAGGCACAATCACAGTGCGTTTTTGTGGATACCAAGTTACTGCAGATCAAATCGATACCGCTCAGTCGGCTTACCCGGTACCTGGTCAAACCATTCGCAATTTGATTCGGAATCCTGAATGAATTCAATATGGAATCCAGTTGAAAGGCAACAACCGATTCCGAAACCTACTGAGTCAGAATAGGCATTTGAGCTAAGTCGAAATCCTTATTGAATTCATTCAAGATACCGAACCGGTTTCGGAATCGGTTTGACTGATTATATTTGAGTAAACCGAAGGCGTTAGTATAAAGGTGCGCAAAGAGTGTGCAGAGAGTGAAGCCAAAAAAGTCTACTTATCGAGCAAAATTGCTACAAAGACGGATTCCAATTGTGCACGATAGGTAGACTTTTTTGACTTCACTCTTTGCGCAATTGTTCTCTATAAACTGTGGAGTAAACCGGACAAATAAGTGAATCAAAGGTTGGTTTGCACATCCGCTAGCGGGTTTGATAACACCTCTTCAGGTGGACCCTCAGCGGCTTTGTGCAGCTTGATATCCTTCGCTGCGACTATGTGGTCCAACTATACAACGCTAGCTTTGCTGCATAACATCACTGGCAGAGCACTACGTCACTGTTACTAGTGTTATTAAGCACAACTGAGGAATGATAAATTCAATAATTTGTAAATTCAAAAACTGAACGAAATTCTAAAACAGGATAAATTATGTACATTATAAAAATCAGAAATACAAGACGTTGAGAGCGAAAAATTTATAGTTTTTTGAAAATAAATGACAGAAGTAACAAAAATATATAAATTGCTTGCTAAAAATATCTAAAATTCAAGATATCTGTAATCAAAAATTTGAAAATTTTGAGATTAGAGAATTCCAATAACAACAACAAACATCCACAAAAATTAAAAAATTGAATATTCCAAAATTAAACAATGTTATAATTAAAAAAGTCTAAAATTCAAAAATCAAATCTTCAAAAATTTAGCAAAGTTGAAGAATTCAAATGTTAAAAATTATAAACTTCAAAAATCGGAATGTTCAAAAAGTAAGACCCAAACATTCAGGAACACAATGATACAAAAATTCATGTAATGCAATTCAAGTATTACATATTCAATAGTTCTAAAATACAAAGATGCAAAAATTCCAAATCAAATTAATACAACCACAATAAAAATACAAATACAAAAAGAAAAAATCAAAAATATAGAATTACTAAAATTCAAATGCACTAAAAATACAAAAAAATGAAAAGCCCTTTTAGCACAAAATTCTCAAATTCAAAAGATCAAAAATTGAAGACATCAAAAATTCAGAAATTCTTATATTCGAAAATTCAAGAATTCGAAGATTTTTAAAATCCAAAAATTGAAAAAGAAATAAAAATTCAAAGATCCGGTAATTCAAAGGTTCAGAAATTCAAAAACTCGAAAAACCAATGATTAAAACATGCAAAAATTTGAAAATTTTGGTTTCAAAAATTCAATAACTCCAATATTCAATTATTAAAAATTCAAAAATTCGAAGAGCAAAGAATTCAAAAATTCTGGAATTCAGAAATTCAAATTCAAACATTCAAATATTAAAAAATATCAAGGATTCAGCAATTAAAAAATTCTTGTATTCTAAAATTAAAAACTTCTGCAATTCAACGCAACAACAACACAAAAATTTACAAACGCAAAAACACAAAAATACAACAAAAACAAAATACAAAAATATATAAATGCAAAAATTCAAAGGATCAATAAATTAAAAATTCAAGTTATCAAAATACTTAATATTCAGAAATTGAAAAATTCATAAATTCGAGTATTTAAAAGTTCAAAAAGTCAAAGATTCAAAAATTCAAGAACATGAAAATTTTAGAAATTTCAATAACCAAAAATTCAATATTTCGATAATTCAACCATTCAAAAATTCTAATGTTTAAAATTAAAAACCTCGAAAATTTATAAAAATCCGATATTGAAAAATTCTTAAGTTCAAAAATTCAAATTTCAGAAAAAAAAAACAAAATATATAAATCCAGAAATTCAAAAACACAATAATGAAAACATACTAAAATACAGAAATACTAAAATTCTAAGAACATAAAAATTTCAAAAATACAAGAATCCATAAACACAAAAAATATAAAAATACAGGGATACAAAAATACAAAAAGTACAAAAATGCTAAAAATACAAAAATATTTAAATACAGAAATACAACAATCCAAAATTACTAAAATTCAAAAATGAAACTATACAGAAATACAAAAACCCATACAAAAATATAAATAAAAAAATAGAAAAACTCAAAAATACCATAATACAAAAATACTGAAACACAAAAATACAAAAGCACAAAAATACGAAAATGTAGAAATACAACAGATAGATAAATACTACAATATAGAAAAAATAAAAAATTCGGAAGTACGAAAATATTGTGTATTTACTCGAAAGCTGAAAGCAAACATGTATTTGGCTGAAAGTAAGCGTTCGAATACAGGGGATGTGTGAATGGTGTCTGCTGTTTCGCGCTGTATGAGGTATTGAATCATTACAATTCACATATATGTCTGTAGAAAAATCAATACTTTCAAAATGCTTACAATGAAATTTAATGTGAATATAATTTATTTCCTAGAATAATGCTTTTATTGATAATGCTTCTCATAATTGCCGGTATTGTCACCCCCCGTGCGGTTGAAGTCAAACCAAAACAATCATCACTCACTGGCGGCTGTTTCATTCATTTCGTATAGTCTAATTCATGCGTGGTTGTGTTAGTGCGACAGTTGAGGTTAAATGTTGTTGGACCTTGGGGGTTGAGGTTAAGTTAGCTGAAGGATAACATACTCATTCCACGCCTTTATGCATTATATCTGCGTGCAATTCACAGACAGTGAATGACTCGATTAATTTTTGTCAAACTGGTTGACAATGAAGTGTCAGCGACTATTCTCGCGACTACTCGACCGAACGAATACTTTAACCGTCTGTGTTCAGATAGAGATTAAACGCACAATACAAAGATTCAAAATTACAGGAATACTAGAATACAAAAAATGCAAAATACAAAAATACAAGAATACTATACCACAAAAATTCAAAAGGATACAAAAACACAACAATACAAAAACACAATAATATAAAAATACGAGAACACAAAAATACAAAAATACAAGAGCATAAAGATACAAAAAATTCAATAAAACAAAAAAGGTAAAATACTAAAAATACAAGAATACAAAAATACTCAAATACAGAAATACAACAATCCAACAATACAAAAATACCAAAATAGAAATATACATAAATACGAAAGTGCTAAAATAGGCAAACACAAAAATTGTAATATACAAAAATAAGAAAATGCAAAAATACAAGAATGCAATAATAGAACACATACAAAAACACAAAGATACAAAATCACAAAAATATAAAATCTCTAAATCACAAAATACTAAAATACAAAAAACAAAAGAGTAAAAAAAACGAAAATACAAATATACGAAAATACAAAGATACGATATTACTAATAATGCAAAAATACCAGAATACACTGAAACACAAAAACACGAAACGCAAAAATATGAAAATACAAAAATTCAATAATCCAAAAATACAAGATTACAACAATACAAAAATGCTAAAAATCCAAGAATAAAATAATGCAAAAATACTCAAATACAGAAATACAACAATCCAACAATACATCAATTTAATAATACAAAAATAACAAAATACGAATATACTAAAATACAAAACTACAAATACGAAAATACAAAACTTAAAAAATACAAAAATACAAGAATAGAAAAATTCAACATTCTGAAACCCAAAAATACAAGAACACAAAGATACAAAAGCACAAGAATATAAAAATACAAAATCACAAAACTATAAAACACAAAAATTCAAATATACAAAAACACAAAAATTCATAAATGCAAAAGGATCAATAAATAAAAAATCAAGAGATGAAAATATCAAATATTCAAAAATCCATAAATTAAATTATTAAGGAATTCAAAAAGTTAAATTATTTAGGAATTCAAAAAGTTAGATTCCATATTTAAAAAATTCATGAATTTTAGAATTTTAGAAATTTCAAAAATTCAATAATTCGAAAGTTCTAACATTCAACAATTTAAAAAATTAAATATAGAAAAATTTCAAAATTCAAAAATAAAAATTTCAGAAATTCACCACAATACAATACAATAAAAATAAAAATTCAAATTTGAAATGATTCAGAAATGCAGAAATACAAAAATGCAAAAATTAAAAATACAAAAATATGAAGAAACAATAATACAAAAACACAAAAATGCTATAATAGACAAAAAAATCCAAAATTACAAAAATATAATAACAAAAATGTAATAATTCGGAAAGGTAGAAATACAGAAATACAAAATTTAAAAATACAAAAGTACGAAAACACAAAAATATAATAATACAAAAATAGGAAAACACAAAAATGCAATAAAACCTGCTTTAATCCACCTAGTGGTGTAATTGTGTCTTTCTCATTTATCAAAGCTGGTTACGTTCAGTATAACATTGCGGAAATGGCTATTACATTCTTATTACACTTGGTAAGTATATATGAGTGCACGACTGCTACGAACCTAATGAGCAACATGTCGACGTTGACACACTTGAGACAAACAAAAATATAATATTTAATTAGTTTAACAGCGCGAGCTCAATGTTGTCTTCACTTTAACATATTTTGAAATGCGCAGTGGTGGGAAAGGGTAGGGACATAATTAGTGGGAGGGGAGGATGCGTTAGGAAAAACCTAACATATTTGGGGTGAAGGGAATGCGGGTGTGATGTTGGTCAAAGAGAGGGGGAGGGGGGTGAAGGTAAGAGATTTGGAAAGGGGTGTGAGGGGAAGGGGGGGTAAGATGGGGGGGGGGGGTGCAACTTCATACTATGCCTTCCATTTGAGACTAGGTTAGTGAAAATTGGTTCAGTCATCACCGAAGTGGCTTTAGTTCTGAAATATGTCCGGAACCCGGGACTTCAGGAATTATCGATAGTGGACAATATATTCCAAGAATCTAGGCCAGCGAATCGAAGTATTTTGATGCTCATTTCAATAGATTTTTAAACTATGAGGTGTTACGATTGTACCGGTTTATATGAGAAATTCCTTTGTAACCGCAATAACCAAACTGTAACTCCGGAACCAAAAATCAGGACTGAATGACATTCAATGGCAGTCAATGGAAGTGTTATGTCTTTAATTTAAAATCAAGTTTGTAAAAATCGGTTAAGAGTTCGCTGGAAAATAGGGGGATATTAGCTTAGGAACTTGGCGAGCTCCCCGGGGGCATCAGTAACCGTCATAGGTGGCCAATGTGGTCAAAACTACTTTGATTGGTTATTGATATAGAACCGGAAATCCAAGTAATGTTGAACCTATTTGAATATGTATTATATCATTCGGGCATCATGGTGTTACCAGTTTATAAGGGAATTTGCTGTGTGACCGTACCCTTCAATTCGTAACTCCGGAACCGGAAGTCGGATCAACTAAAATTTAAATAGCAGCTTATGGGAGCATTATACCGTTTATTTGAAACTAAGTTTATGTAAATCGGTTTAGCCAGCTCTGAGAAAATTGAGTTAAATTATTTGACACACACATATATACACACACGCAGACATTTTGCTATCTAGAACTGAATCGAATGGTATAAGAGACTCGGCCCTGCTGGCCTTGTTTAATAGGTCGAAATTCCGACCGATTGCATAACCTTTCTATATAAGAAAAGCAAAAAGGTGCGAAATCAGCAAAGTCCCAAAAAGGCTATTTTTCTCAAAAACATTTTTTTCGGTGTAACATAAAATCTCGACGGTTCATGAATTTTAAGGACATTAAAGGAAATACGAATTAAATTTCTGAAATTTCATGAGGTCCCCCCTTCGAAATAAAAATGCAAAATACAAAAATGTAAAAATTCAGAAATACAACAATGCAGAAAACTAAAACACAAAAATGCAAAAATAAAAAAATACAGGAATCCAAAAATACTTGAACGCAAAAATACAAAAATTCTAAAAACAAAAATATACAAATACAAAAATACAGCAATACAAAAATTCAATAATCCAAAAATACAACAATACGAAAATTTGAAAATACAAAAATGCAAAAATAGAAAAATATAAAAATGCAAGAATACAAAAATACAAATATACTAATATACAAAAATATAAAAATACCAAAATGCAATAATACAAATACACGAAAACACAAACATACAAAAATGTAGAAATACAAAATTACAAAAATGCGAGAATACCATAATACAAAATGGTAAAGTACACAAATACAAAAACACAATTATGTGTTATTAATTACAAAAAAATATAAAAGATACGAAAATGCAAAAGTCCAAGAAAACAAAAAATTTAGAAATACAAAAATACAAATTGATAAAAAGTACAAAAATTCAAGAGATAAAAATTTAGAAAAAGCAAAATTTTCAAAAATTCAAAAAATTAAAATCAAAGAGCTTAAAAATTCAAAAACTCTGAATACAAATATTCAAAAATACGTAAATAAATTTAAAATTTCCAAAATTCAACAGCTCGAAATAGCAGAAAGTGAAGCTTTTAAAAATTTTAATACTCAAAAAAATTTAAAATGATGGTTTCAAAAATTCCTTACATTATTACATTTTCAAATTCTTGAATTTTTAAACTTTTAAATATTTTTTCTTAAATTTTTAAATTCCTGATAAAATGTTCACAAATTTTTAAATTTTTAAATTCTTATATTTTCAAGATTTGAAGCGTTTAAATTTTTAAATTATTAAACTATTAACTTTTTAAATTTTTGATTTTTTTAAATGTTCACATTTTAAAACTTTTGAATTTTTAAATTTAAAATTTCTTAAATTATTAAATTTTTGAATATTGAAATTTATGAATTTTTAATGTTTTAAACTTTTAATTCTTAAATTTTTAAATTCTGATTTGAAATTTTTTTAATATTGAAATCTTTAAATTTCAAAATATTTTGATATTCAAATTTCTTAAATTTTTGTTTTTAAATCTCTACATTTTTGCATTCCTTGATATTTTTTTTTTTTGTTTATTTTAGGACCTTTGTAACTATAGTCATTTAGGTCCGTCGAAAATTAGTAAGTACATTGCAAATTCACTATGTTGATATCAAATTTTGTCAAACAGATTAATTTCTTTGAAGAACTGAATTACTATTTTCCCTCTTTCCTGGTCGTCTGCCAGGGCTTCTCGCATGTTTGCCATTAGTCCTGTTCGCATTCGCTCTTCATTGAGTGCAGCACAGTTAACGATGATATGTTTCACTGATAGAATGTCGTCGCAGAATTGGCATCGGGGTGCTTCGGTTTTCTCGAGCAAATAGCCATGTGTAAGAGCTGTGTGACCTATTCGTAATCTGGATAGTTTCACACTCTCCTGTCGGTTCTCTCCTATTGCCTGTGTAAAAGGTTTAACGGTATTTTTAATTTCACGTAATTTGTTGTGCTTCTCTTGTTCCCAGGTACGTTGCCACCTCCAATATATGCGGTTCTTAATTGCGGTTTTGAATTCGTTAGTGTCAACGAAATCGCAGTCCATTCGAGCGGCTTTTAAGGCCTGTTTCGCCTCTTGGTCCGCCTTTTCGTTCCCTGCAATACCGATGTGGCTTGGAACCCAGCATACAATCACCTCAGTACCTTTGTTCCTTGCTCGCGCATACAGCGCGCCAACTTCATCCTTCCACCTGCTGGTTGTTTTTCGCATTTCTAAGGATGATAGTACGCTCATGGAGTCAGTACATATGACGTAAGCTCCAACCTGCTGCTGGTTAACCACCCATTCTAGTGCATCCTTCACAGCCAGACTTTCGGCGGTGAATATGCTACACATGTGGTGTATCCTTTTTTTGATTACCAGGTCTCCTGAAACTACGCTATACCCACACCTGTCCTCAGTCTTCGATCCATCTGTGTAGATGTACTGGTGGATACGGTATTTCGTACTCTTCAACTTTTTGAATAGCAGTCGTAATTCAGCTGGATTCGCACCTTGCTTCACGTTCGTGAACAGACTCTTGTCTGTCGGTATCTTCTTCTTTTCCCAAGGTGCAGTGCTTGGGCGCGTAAATATTTTTAGCTTTGGTATGCTGATTTGAAGGTCTTGCAGAACGTTATTTCCTCGGACTCTCGTTGAATTGACTTCTTTAGCCCTGCTCGTTCCCCAGAGCTCTCCACTATCCTGCGTTTCTTCACTAGATGAGAGGCAATCCTCACTTACTTGTCCATCATCTTTGTTGCTCTCATTTTCCCCAACATTATCCAGGACTCGTCTCCGTGCCGCAAAAATCGCAGTCCTCTGTTCCAGGAGCGTGCGTATGTCTGGGATGCCTGTCTCTGCTAGCAGGCTGCTTATCGGACTTGTGTGAAATGCTCCTACTATCGCTCTTAGTCCTGTGTTGTGGATCGTCTCTAATCTTTTCAGGGAAGCTTCGCTCATTCCAGAAATCACCGGTGCAGCGTATAGCATTTTTTCCAACACTGTGGCCCGGTACAATTTCAGCAGCGTTTGCCTATCTCCACCCCAGTTTCTAGCAGCTACACTGCGGATGAACTGGATTCTTTGCTGACAGTTGGCTCTCACTTCCTCTACGTATTTTCGGAACTGTAGGCTTTGGTCGAAAATCACTCCTAGGCACCTGTGGCTGTTTTCTCGGGGGATGAGTGTACCGTTCAGTAGTAATGTGTTCGGGTTGCATGGTTTACGTGAACGCAGGTTCCTAAAGATAACTGTTGCGCTTTTTTCAGCAGATATTTTGAACCCGGTTTCCGCTTCCCATTTTTCGACCGTTTTCAAAGCGATTCGCAGCTGGTGCTCGGCAGCTTTTGCGTTCTCTCCGCTGGCAATTAGGACTATGTCGTCGGCATAAATAAGGCACTTTACATTTGGAGGCAGATATTGAGTAATAGTGTCGATTGCAATCAGGAACATGCTTACGCTTAACACCGATCCCTGGCAAAGTCCTGTTTCCATAACTTTTTCGTTGGACAACACTCCATTCGCTAGGACTCTAAAGGTCCTGACGCTTAACATTTTTTCCAGGAACCTTAGCATCTCGCCTCCAATACTCCACTCGTTTAGCCTCTGAAGGATGAGCCTCCTCCAGGTTGTATCATAGGCTTTGGAGACGTCCAGGAATACCACTTGCGTATACTGGTTTTTTGACATCGCTTTTCTGATTTCATCCTCCATTTCCGCTAGATGATCAACAGTGGTTCGACCTTTCCTGAATGCGTACTGGTGAGAGTTGAGCAACTTTCTGGATTCAAGCAGATGAACTAGGCGGTTGTTTATCATTCGCTCGAACACCTTGCCCATACAGCTGTTGAGATATATGGGTCTATAGCTTCGAGGGTTGGTGCGCTCACCTTTCCCCTTGTAAATCGGCACCACTATCGATTTGGTCCACTCAGTAGGAAAAATCGATTCTGATCACAACCGGTTGTATGCGTCGAGGAGTTGCAATTTGCAGTCTGGTGGTAAATTACGGATCATCGCATAGTGAACGTCGTCAGGACCTGGTGAGAATCCGCGTAGTCCTTCCAGCGCTTCTTCCAGCTCGTGAAGCTTGTAGGCTTGGTTGTATTCAGCTTCCGGTTGGTTTGGGATGTTCAGGCATTTAGCTTCGCTGTGTTTCTTTCGTTCCAGGAATTCCGACTCATACGCTGCGTTACTTGATGTTTCTTCGAAAGAGTTTCCCAAAAGTTCTGCAATTGCTGTATCTTCGGTGGCGGTATGTCCATTCAGCGTTATGGCGTTGATACGGTCGCTTTTTCTTTTTCCCTGTATCTGACGGTATTTGCTCCACATGTCCTTGGTAGGGGTTTGAGCGTTGAAGCTATTAGCCGTCTTCTCCCAGCACGCCTTCTTTGCCTTTTGGACTGCCTCTCTGGCGGAGGTTCTAGCCGTACGATATGCTTTGGAAAGCTCTTCTTTTGCATCAGTTTGGTCGTTGGACGATTTCAATTTTCTTAAAACCTTCTTCCTGGCTTTAATCTTGGAAGCTATGTCATCATTCCACCAATGAACGCATTTTTTCCCAGTGTGGCCTTTTGTTTTTGCAATAGATTCCATAGCAGATTTGAGTATCTGCTGCGTGATTTCGTCGATTTGATCTGCGGTGTCGTCTTTCCGTTCGAAATTTATCAGGGATTGGTACAATTCCCAATTGGCCTCTTCAATTTTCCATTTCGCTCGCGTCTTTTGTCTCGGTAGCTCTCCAGGCAAGGTAATGATCATTGGTATGTGATCACTACCGTGAGAGTCGTCGTATGTGGACCAGTCCAACAGTCCTGCTAGATCCATCGAACAGCAGGCAATATCGATACAAGATAAAGTACCCGTAGCGTGGTTGACGTGGGTGGGTTCGCCTGTGTTCAGCACAGTTAAATCCCTCTGCTCTACGAAGTCCACTATAATCTGTCCACGTGCACTAATGTGGTTGGACCCCCAAAGAGGGTGGTGGCCATTCAGGTCGCCGACTAGTAAGAGAGGGTTATCGCTGTGTGTGGTTAGCTCAGTCAGCTCATCACAGGTGACTTCTTCGCTGGGTGGGAGGTAGACGTTCATGATGGTCAAGTTCAAGGGTTGACCTACCTTGATAGTTATGGCCTCTAATCGAGTATTGGTTTCTATTTCCTCGCTGTCGTATCCGTTTTTGACGGCTGTGATTACTCCGCCAGCGGCTCGTCTGCCCCCTTGTCGCTCACGGTGGTACACTTTATAACCGTTTATTCTGGGTACATTGCTGGAGGAGCACATGGTCTCTTGAAGACAGATGACTACAGGGTCCCTTTCGTCGATCATTATTTCCAGTTCTGCTTTGCTCGTGTTTAGTCCCTGGGTGTTCCAGGAGATTACTGACAGTGGTTGTGTTGTTTTTCTGGAAGTTTTCTCGCTGCGGTTGGCAGAACGTCCGAGTGACAGTCGGAGCACAGGTTGGGGTATAGCGTCCTCGCCCCCGTCCTCTGGATCGTTCTCTCCTTCTAGGAGTGGGGAGGCTACTTTCTCTTCGCTCTGCCCCAACCAACCTGAATCTTCTATCGCATCGTTGTTTTGTTCATCGGGTCTATTGTACAGTGCTGCTTGTGAAAATGAAGTTTGCATATCGTAGTTGGCTTCGTCGTTGTTTTGAATCTCGTATCCGTTGTGCTAATATCCTCGCCGCAAGTTTCATCATGTGTGGATTTATTTTTGCTAGCCATTTCAGTGTTTGCGAGGTCTACCTCTACCTCTCTTGACATCTTTTCCAGTCTTTGGGATTGCTCCCGTCGATTTTTCGTCAGCACTTCCTCGCGGGTCTGTTTCGCTGTCCGTTCCTTGGATTTTACGTTTGGCGGTTGATGTTTTCGAATTCTCGTTCTTTTTTACTCTGTCTTCCTTGGAGTCGCTTGCATCAGACATCGTCTGGTCCTGTTCGTCTTCCGATATCTCGAGGTGCTCGATGTTTTTCATTTTCCTCATTTCTTCCAGTTCTTTTTTCATTTTGTTGAATTCGGCCATAATGTTTTGCATCTGGGTGAGTTCGCTGCGCAGCTTTTGGATTTCGAGGTCCTTTTCTGTCTCCTTTGACATCGCTTTAAGTTTAAGAATTTCTTCTCTCAACATCTGTATTTCGTTGTCCTTCCTTAAATTATCCAGTCTATCCTGTGCACTGCAAACTGCTGCGAAGGAATGCTGTCCATGCTGTTTGTTATACTCCTTCCTGGCTTCACCAAACGAGATCCCCTTCTCAATTTTCAGTTTTATTATCTTCTCTTCTTTGATATACATCGCACACGTTCTGCTGGTAGGCGAGTGGCTACCTTGGCAATTTTTGCAATGTGGTTTCTCTTTGCAGGCATCTTTTTCAAGCTTGTGGGCCCCTGAACAATTTTGGCACGCAGCATTGTTGGGGCATTTGTCTTTCGTGTGACCGTAACTGCAGCAGTTAAAACAAATCATTGGATTTGGTAAGAACTCGCGTGTTTCCACTCGGAGAGGGCCAAAGTAGACGTGCTTGGGGAACGTAGTTCCATGGAAAGTGAGGATAAGTGTGGGCGTGTTCACTCGTGTATTTTCTACTCGTCTCGTGATTCTGCGGATATCGATTACTCCTAGCGGTGCCAGCTCTTTCATCAGAATGTCTGTCGATACATCAATGGCATCTCGGCAACTCAGCACGCAGCGTATTCGATTTAGCGTTGGGTGGGAATCTACTACAACCTCTGTGCCATCTATCAATTTGTTCATTTTGATTAGCTTTTTCGCTTGTTCGACACTCCTCGTTTTTAGGACATATTTGCTACCCCTCTCCTCTGTGTGGGCAGATTCAATTTTTCCTCCGCAGGTGTTTTCTATAGATTTGCCGATAATAAACGGGTTTTTTGGTAGTACCCCTTCTCCGGCTGCACGTAGTTGCAGTATTATTCGTTGACCGTGCATGCCAGAGTGGTCCATCCACTCAGGCATCGTTCGTTCGTTGGCGTTTCCTGTACTGGATTCAGGCGGATCACCTGGCGGTGGGTCCCCCAATGAGATGACACTTGCTGACGCCATTCTGTCAGCAAGCCCTATCGGGTATCGTGAATTGACGACGATCAGCACAGCAGGTTTTTAATAAACCGGTGTCTTAACGAGTGCTTTGGATGCGTTCTTGCCTAGGCAAGTAACGTCTACCCTTTAACCTAGTTTTAATCTGATCCACCCAAGGGTTAAAGGTACTGATGGTCAGTTATGCCACTCCGCCGAGGCGGATGGCGACTACGCTTTTTCCTTCAACTATCCCGGCCAAGCGTTATAAGGTCCAGCCGAAATAGGAACGTTTTAACCTCGTTAATGTATCCTGCCCAATACGTTCAAAGGTTCTGACAGGTACAATGCGCACCAGCGCAAAAATTTTTAAATGTGGTTTCTTGGTACTTTGTTCGTACTCACAAACACGTGGTCGACCGCAATCGGCTTCTGCTTTGATGCCTCCAACGGTCAAAGGCAGGTGGCTCTCGGAGTGACAGAGAGCTCTGTTTTGTTGGAGCTTTCAATTGCGACTAGCTGTGGGCGGGCAGAGCCTAGTTGCATACAATGTTGCAAGCAAGCCTGCGAAAGCTAATCGGCTTGTTGGTCTTGTATGGGTGCGTACTTTGCTTCACTGACAGATCAGCTGACTAGTGTTTTCTCCAGCTGAGTGAAAGCGGAACGCGGGGTTCGATTTCACTCTTACACACACGGAGCAACGCGCACTCCGTAATTTCCAACTTCACCGCCTGTTGAACTATTACCACCACTACAATTTATCACCGAACTCGACCGATAAGAACTCGAAAATAAGAGTCGAAAAACTAACGAAACTCAGTACTGCTTTACTGTGGCACAGATATAAACAGATGTCCCTTGATATTGAAATCTTTTAATTATTAAATATTTAAATTTTTAAATGTTTAAACTATTAAATTTTAAAATCTTAAATTTTTTAAATTTTCGAACATATAACTTTTTAGATTCTTGAATTTTTAAATTTTTAGTATCCTTAAACTTTTTAAATTCATTTTTTTTTTTGCATTTTTGGATTTTTTTACTTTTCAATTTTTTAATATTTAAACTTGAAAATTTTTAAATTCATAATTTTTTTATTTTTTGATCCTCAAATTCTTTTCAATTTTGATTTTTCCTAACTTTTAAATCTTTGTTTTTGAAATTACCTTTAAATTCAAAAATTTCAAAAAATTTAAGTTTCGAAATTTTAAACATTAAAATCTTTAAATTTCTAAACTTTTAAATTAAAAAAAAAAATAATTTCAAAAGTTTGAATAGTTAAATTTTTACATTCCAAGATTTTAAAATTTTTGAATTCCTAAGTTTTTAAATTTCTAAACCTGTAAATCCTCTAATCCTAAAATTTTCGCATCTCTAAATTTTTAGATTTTCAAATTAATAAATTTTCAAATCTCAAAATTTTTGAATCGGTAAATTTTTAGATTCACATATTTTTAAATTTATGAAACTTAATATTTCCAAATTTTTAAATTTATTGATTTTAAAATTTCCAAATTTTTAGATTCTTAATTTTTTTGCCGAGTTTCTATGTACGCATTTGAGTAGAATACGTGAGTATGGAATTTAAGGAAGTCGCTATAATTGGGATTGGTTCTGATAGTCATTTGCATAAGTACCTGGCAATGAGTATGTATTAGGTTTGGATTCTCCTTAATGATGTGATGCTACTTAACACTTACAAATACTTCATCACATGTGTGACAAATCTTGTTATCGTTTGATTTGCCTTGAAGCGGAGAGTACTATGCAATATTAGGAAGCTTTTCCTCCTGACATTTCTGATAAACTATTTCACTATTGTACATGAAACCCTTCACCTTGACTAGGACAAAGAAAATATTAGGTTTGTTGCAGTACACGAAAGTTGCTCCAGAGCAAAACATACTTACTCCTTTTTACTCCGGTTTGCTAGCAGAAGAAGAAAAAAGAGAAAAGTAATTGTCTAGTTTAGTGACTATAGTGATAGAGGTCCATTTTCAATGAGGTTTTTTGCCAATAGGGTGTATTTTAGCCTGAATAAACCGAATCCGAGAGCGGAAATGTGAAATTTTTAACCAATGTTCAATAAACTGAAAAAATAAGTTGTGATTAATAACACTCATAACAATAACAGTGCTTAAACAAGTGAGCTTATACAGTGGAGCTAGTGTGATGTGGCTTGGTCGCATACCCGAGGCAAAGGATCCGAAGAGGCGCAAAGCCACTGAGAATCCGCCGGACGAAGAATTGATTAACCCGTTGCTGAAATTGCAAGCAAACCTGTGATCCTCTCGTTTGACAAGTTTACTCAAACCTAGGGGCTACAGTTAGTTGAAAGCTCGTACACCAGAAAGTGATGTGGCATACCCTCTAAGAACGGTTGGTTTCAAAATCGTCCAATGAAGGACGTTCGTTGGACCAATTTGGACAACGTCCAAATAACCGTTCAACGAATGTCCATCGTTGGACCCGTGGTGAACGATTTTGAAACAATTTTTTGGATGTCTCAGTGGGTAGCCACATTAGTCAGTATTCGGTTGACTAATGTGGCTACCCCACATCGTATTCTGGTGTATTGTCAGACTTCGCTGCCGCTCAGTCGGCTTTAAACTACCTATAACCCTTATGTTTAAGTAAACCGGACAAACGAGATGATCACAGGTTTGCTTGCAAATTCCAGCAACGGGTTAATCAATTTCTCGTTCAGCGGATCCTCAGCGGCTTTGCGCCCCTTTGGATCCTTCGCCTCGGGTATGCGACCAGGCCGCATCACACTAGCTCCACTGTGTAAGCTCACTTGTTAAAGAACTGCTATTGTTAAGACTGTTATTAAGCATAACTTATTTCTTCAGTTTATTTAACTACAGTTGAAAATTTTTCATTTACGCTCTCGGATTCGGTTTATTTAGATTGAAATACATTCTTTTGGCAAAAAACCTCATTAAAATTGGACATCTTTCACTTTCTAAACTAGATAATTATCAAGAGAAAGAAGAGACTACAGGAACGATTTTCTCATTGTTTCCTCCGGAGTACTTCAAGTTTCTCTTGGCATTGGAACAAACCTAACACTTTCTACTTAATATTACTCACCGGACAAAAAGGCGTGAAACGAGAAATTTCCACAATACATCGTGCAGCACCTCCAGCGAGGGTTGCTGATGTACGAAGCACCGCGGTGGAACAGTCCACCCTCCGGGTACTAGATCACCAATCCTCAAGGTGAATATTTGAGAGCAAAGCAAATGACAAACGAATGCAATAATCAGTGGATACAATTTAGTTTGCAACACTCCGTGAACTAGCAAGTGGTTACCGACTGCTTTTTTCCAACACGCAATCCACAATGAAATTTCTTTGCCGAATCAACATCTGAATAATCTTGGCTCTACTGGCTAATTTACTATCAATATAATACTTCGCTCACCTTTGGAAGAAACAAGTATTTTCATGCAGAAGAATTTGACAACGACATCAACATCTATGATCGAATATCACTATTTTGCACAACAGAAACTTTTCTTATTGAAAACACTTTTGATTGCGGAGATTCGGCTCGATCCGTAAATCACTTGCACTAGCAGTATAATCCGCTCCCCCGAGAACGGGAGGAAACACCACCGAAATTCACTGCTGTACATCTCCAGTAAAATACCGTAAAGTCCCATAACAAAAAAAACGAAAAGAAACTATGTCCCGAAAAAACACAAGTCCCGAAAAAATCGCGAAAACGGCTAAGTGTCAGCCGTCGATGAAAAAAATACAAGTCCCAAAAGCGGGCTGCGCTATTACGATGTTCGCCCGCCGTTTACTAGCCATGGCGGACGAAATCAAAATTTCATTAGCCATCATGCCTCAGTAGAAAGTGGGCAGATTCTGGACAGAGTTGCCAGTCTTCTTGATATGCAGTCTTCGCTATTATTATATGGACTGCTTGTGTGATAGGCACCGATTGATTTTTAGGTAGAATTGACTGTTTCACTTGCGCGGGACGATTTTTGCTTCTGCTCAGGGCGAGATGTGAAGACAAACTGAAAATCGCCTTTAAATCGCATTCGCGAATTGTATTTGTTCCTAGGGGCAATAGACCTTTCTCGTCAAAAAATTTTATATGCAGAACAGCTTCCGTTTTCATCGCTGGATCAATTCTGAATACTGTCACGTTAATTTGGTGTCTCTAACTATTGAAAAAATCAAAAATTCTTCGAGCTGCCCATTTTACTCTGTATTCCCCTGTCCTATTTTACCTCGATTCTCCATACTTTTTCACCATTTGGATGAATTTCGAGTGGGGAATATGAAATAAAGTTACGGCGGGTAGCCTATAACATAGTTCCAGTAGCCTGCCGCTAGCCGGCAGCTGTTTTAATCTGGCTATTCGCCGTTTCGTTTACTGGGTATGAACTCCAAGAGTTCATTCCAATTTGTCAAAAACATTGTTTTGACGTAGATGAACCCCAAAACAGTGTTGCAGAATATACCGATTTATCGATATTTAAACCGATTTTTAATTTCAATTCCAATAAAGTTACTAAAAATACCGACTTCTTTTTTCTTACCAAAAAATCACGATTTTCATATTATAAGATCAACTAATATTACGTATGGGCCTTTTTAGAAAATGTCTTCACCTTTCCACATCAAATCATCCGGAAATTGATTCAGAAATCTGCCAGGTTACTATCAAAATTTCAAATGAAGCTCAACAACCGATTCTGAAATTGATTGAGCTCGGTAGGTTTGATTACATAACATTTGAATGATCTATAATCTAAACCAAAAAAATTGCAGGTAACTTTTGGTTAGCATACATCTTCACACCGATAAATACCTATTTTTTATTTAGAACTATACCGATATTAGATTTGTTCCAGTACCAGTAGAAAGTGGAAGTACTCCGGAGCAAACAGAGAGAAAATCGTTCCTATGTTCTCTTCTCTTTTTTCTGCTTCCGTTAGCAAACCGGAGTAAAAAGGAAGTATTTTTTGCTTCTGTTTGCTCCGGAGCATCTTCTGTGTACTAGAGCAAACCTATTATACAAACCATCTGACAACGCTGCTCTAAACTGAAAAGTGCTCTTAAAACATCGATGACATCTTTTTTGTTTTTTCTGTTTTCTCTACCTATCTGATGTGTTTCATCCTGTCAAGGAATCCAAAAACATCAGCTGTCTCCCGTTTCCAGAGAGTTCGCCGACCAGTTTTGCTTTCAAACTGAAGAGAAAACTACAGTTTAACTTCACCAGGCACAATCATCAGAATGAGATGCAGGAAAATATTAACCCAGAATGGTTTCATTTTACCGTCCAGTTGGAGATTCATTTCACAAATGATAATCGTGTATGTCGAAAAGGTTTTGTGCAGATCTGCGAATTCGGTTTTTGTGGAATAATTCGACCAAGGGCTATGATGTAGCAGCGGTCAGAGTAGGTCCAATCATACGGCTTCATCCCACCCCGAAAGCAGATGAGCGCTGGGGAATGTTTTCAGCCACCTGGAGGAGGAAGTTCAGCGCGGAAGAAATGTTACCAGACTTCACCGATCTGGTATCTGGACTTTTTTGATGATCTCATAGAGATTGTGTGTGCAGATGGGCGGTTAAAGTTCTGGGAGGGAAAGATTTGTAACTTTAAGGTAAATTGTTTGGAGTCATTTGTTTTTTATTACAACTATTGACGGACGTTTCATTACAGGATATATATGAAGCCGAAAACACCCACAACAATGGGGTAACTAACATAAACCTCGCCGGTGACGGAGTTGAGTGAACGAATCGGTTTTCTGAGATTGGAAACGTACACGTATGGTTGTCAGATCTATTGGGGATTTACGTCTGTATATGGGCGAAGTAAGTTCTATGTTTCAAGCAATTTTTTAAGCTCACCTAGGGCGCAGACAGATTTTACTTGTTCTTTTAAAATACTGTATATTCTAAGTCATTTAATTTTCAGTCTGTAATGAGTATGTCATCAAGTGCCTTAATTCTTATTCTTTTTAGCTCACGTACGCAGCGGTTCGGCAGGAAGCATTTCAGCAATCCGCCGGATCAAATCCGTCCACAGCTTTCCCAGCTCAACATCACGCATCCGAGGAGGAGCTTCGATGTATCCTAGAGTTTCACCAGCAGGGTTACCGGTGACATGTTTGGAAGTGGCGGGCGGTACAGTCATGACTGGCAGCCAGGGCCACACTGTTAACGTGTTCCGGCTCGATAGCCACCTATTGCAGTTCACCCTAAACGGCCATTGCGGTCCTATTACATGTATTTTCATAGACCAGTGGCAGGCTGAGATGGGCGCATCTGGTTGCCAGGATGGTGTGCTATATGTGAGGGACTTGATACGGGGTATGTCAGCCAAATTTACGGTATGGCCTAAATCTACATAATTAAATTGATTGGTTATTTATAGGTGCCTGTATGTACAAAATTGAAGCCCATGACGACTCAATCGTCGCACTTGCCTGTTCCCCGAGTTACGCAATATCGCTCGGACTGAACGAATGAATACGGTTCTGTGACTACGGAAATCAAATGAGAATCGTTCGTTTCCCTCTTGTTGCGTCGGAAAAGTGGTTCGGTCGGGGGAATCGTAATCGACCAGCTAACAAAAACAAATGTACAGCAGCTTCTGAACGAAGCCATTGCTAGCACGAGTTTTTGATTTGGAAGGATAGTTGCTGAGGACCATTCTTACAATAGTATAAAAGTTCTAACCTCAAAAACACAACAATAAAATGTATTTCTTTCAGAGTTTATCATATCCATTACATGATCAAATGCGCTGATGGGTAAGGCTTTGGATTCGGTTATATTCCATCATCATTGAAGCTAGATCATAGAATCATGTTAATTTGACAGGCTGCAAGTGTTATTAGTAGCACAAACAGCTAGCAGCCCAGCTAGTATTGTTCTTTCTGCTTGCAACCAACCTGGTTATATTGATGTCAATGCTATATTCGCTGTTGCAGCTGTATGGTCGCTATACTGTCCCATGTGTTATTAACATGGGACAATTATGCTTAGAGCACCAGATTCTAAAAGCGACCAATTTTGGCCAATCACGCGTAACAATTAATAATAAATTAAATTGTTGCTCGTTACCTATGCTGCCGTGATCCGCATAGCAGTCCCATTTGGGTTTCCTATGCAGATGGGACAGTTATGCGTATCACGGCAGTATGGCTAAATAACCATTAGAAAGGTTATGAGCTTATGTTGTCGCATTTTATAATCATTTATACTACGCAACAATTAATAATAAGTTACATTATTGCTGAGTATTTTTTGTTGTACATGAATAAAACATGCCGATTTCCTCGTTACCTATGGCTAAATAACCATTAAAAAGGTTATGAGTGTATTGTTGTCGTATTTATAATCATTGATACTACTTTCAAGTGATCGATTTTAAAGATACGTTTGCAAAAAAACACCGAAGCACAGTGAGTTGGTGTTAATGCTCTATCTTTGATCCTAGTGCTGCAGGATTTGGTCAACATTTATACTATTTTTATTCAATCAACTTCAAGGAAAATGTATCACGTGAACGCTATATATATGGACTTCTAGATTTGGTAATTGTTCCGAATCACACTCGACCTGGCCTTGGGTACAAGATATTTGCTTGATCTCCCACGAGCATGGTCCTGCCGGAGTGTTTGCCTCGCCCGATACCGGGGCAGCCTGTCCTAGCGAGGCTGCCTCTTGTGAATGGGAACCGCTAAACATTCCGATGAGGGCATGTCCAACGGTGTTACCGACGGAGCCGATCGCTACACTACCAGCAGTAGCTGCGATTTGAGTAATTAATCCAAAGGCCTGGTTGGGAGCTACCATTGGTGCAGCGACAGCCGAGTGTGACGCAGGCTGTACCATCGGCTAACTCGATTCCGGCGAGGTGGAGCAGCTGCAACTGGTGCGGACCTATGTTGCGATGTATATAATTTCAAGGATTACCAGAGATTACCAATTACCAGAGATCATCAAAATGTTTTGTGGCTAACGTTGTAATTCAGCAAAAAAATCAAAACAAGTTAAATTGATCGCAACAAATAAAATCGCTTTCTTCAACGAAACGTGGACAAGAAAAAAACAAATGCCAAATTTAACGGAACATTGCCCAATGACGTCAAATAAAAATGAAAGCCTAGCGAGCTTGTTAATACAAGATATTCGCATTTAAAAGTAAACCAAATCAAGTTTCTCATACTGTGGTCGAATAAAAAAATCCAAGTCTATGTAAACAAGCTCTGCGAAATGTCAAAAAAATGAGGTTAAACATTTTCATCCAATGCATCCAATGTTCTACAGCGAGAGGTTCATTTTAGTTTGTTTACATTGCTAATGAATTTTGTACTGCGATTCACCACTTCATTTACCGCGTTGCCAAGAACATAAGTGAAAATATTCAAAGCAGTGCTGCCCAAACGCACATTTTAAGTCCCACCATTCTTGCTGAGGTGAAAAAAATATTCAACATTCTTGCATATTTCAAATTTTAAAAAATCCTTAAAAAATCATGATAGCTCCTAAAAATCTCATTTTTACGGAAATGTTCTTATCAATGTGTAATCTTTCGATTAAAAATAAGAAAAACAGGTGTTAGGTCGGACGAGAAAGGTCTATTAGCGCAGGCGAGTTGAGTTAAACGTCAAACTGTTTAAATCGCATGACCATGTTCGTCCGCATTTTTTTTGACAGGGATATTTTGGTTGGTAAGTTCACAGAAGTTTAAATATAGACACAGGGTGGCCAGATAGAATTCCTTAATATCGGTAGGGTCATTAAAAGTTTATCGGTATACCGATTACTATAGTTATCGGTAGGCCGGGTTGTGATCCCAAAAACGTAGTGTTGACATAGAATAGACCTTTCTCGTCAGACCTAACACCTGTTTTTCTTATTTTTAATCGAAAGATTACACAATTATAAGAACATTTCCGTAAAAATGAGATTTTTAGGAGCTATCATGATTTTTTAATGATTTTTTAAAATTTGAAATATGTAAGAATGTTGAATATTTTTTTCACCTCAGCAAGAATGGTGGGACTTAAAATGTGCGTTTGGGCAGCACTGTTTTGAATATTTTCACTTAAGTTCTTGGCAACGCGGTAAATGAAGTGGTGAATCGCAGTACAAAATTCATTAGCAATGTAAACAAACTAAAATGAACCTCTCGCTGTAGAACATTGGATGCATTGGATGAAAATGTTTAACCTCACTTTTGTGACATTTCGCAGAGCTTGTTTACATAGGCTGAGAATTTTTTTTTATTCGACCACAGTATGAGAAACTTTATTTGGTTTACTTTTAAATGCGAATATCTTGTATTAACAAGCTCGCTAGGCTTTCATTTTTATTTGACGCCATTAGGCAATGTTCCATTAAATTTGGCATTTAGATTTTTCTTGTCCACGATTCGTTGAAGAAAGCGATTTTATTTGTTGCGATCAATTTAACTTGTTTTGTTTTTTTTGCTGAATTACAACATTAGCCACAAAACATTTTGATGATCTCTGGTAATTGGTAATCTCTAGTAATCCTTGAAATTATATACATCGCAATATAGGTCCGCACCAGTTGCAGCCGCTCCACCTCGCCGGAATCGAGTTAGCCGATGGTCCAGTCTGCGGCACACTCGGCTGTCGCTGCACCAATGGTAGCTCCCAACCAGGCCTTTGGATTAATTGCTCAAATCGCAGCTACTGCTGGTAGTGTAGCGATCGGCTTCGTCGGTAACACCGTTGGACATGCCCTCATCGGAATGTTCAGCGGTTCCGATTCACAAGAGGCAGCCTCGCTAGGACAGGCTGCCCCGGTATCGGGCGAGGCAAACACTCCGGCAGGACCATGCTCGTGGGAGATCAAGCAAATATCTTGTACCCAAGGCCAGGTCGAGTGTGATTCGGAACAATTACCAAGTATAGAAGTCCATATATATAGCGTTCACGTGATACATTTTCCTTAAAGTTGATTAAATAAAAATAGTATAAATGTTGGCCAAATCCTGCAGCACTATAGGATCACAGATAGAGCATTAACACCAACTCACTGTGCTTCGGTGTTTTTTTGCAAACGAACTATCAGGTCTATGTTTTTATTTAGTAAATATTTTAATAAATATTAGTTCATTAGGAGTATGACTTATTTTGATGGCGCAGTGAAGGGGTGCTTAAAGTGCGAGTCGTATCTTTAAAATCGATCACTTGAAAGTAGTATAAATAATTATAAATGCGACAACAATAAACTCATAACCTTTTTAATGGTTATTTAGCCATAGGTAACGAGGAAATCGGTATGTTTTATTCATGTACAACAAAAAATACTCAGCAATAATGTAACTTATTATTAGTTGTTACGTAGTATAAATGATTATAAAATGCGATAACATAAGCTCATAACCTTTCTAGTGGTTAATTATCCATACTGCCGTGATATGCATAACTGTCCCATCTGCATAGGAAACCCAAATGGGACTGTTATGCGGATCACGGCAGCATAGGTAACGAGGCAATCGGTATGTTTTATTCATGTACAACAAAAATTACTCAGCAACAATTTAATTTATTATTAATTGTTACGCGTGATTTTGTCTCCAGTGATTGGCCAAAATTAGTCGCTTTTAGAATCTGGTGCTCTAAGCATAACTGTCCCATGTTAATAGCGAATCCCATAACACATGGAACAGTATAGCGACCATACAGCTGCAACAGCGAATTTAGCATTGACATCAATATAACCAGGTTGGTTGCAAGCAGAAAGAACAATACTAGCTGGGCTGCTAGCTGTTTGTGCTACTAATAACACTTGCAGTCTGTCAAATTAACATGATTCTATGATCTAGCTTCAATGACGATGGAATATAGCCGAATCCAAAGCCTAACCCATCAGCGCATTTGATCATGTAATGGATATTATAAACTCTGAAAGAAATACATTTTATTGTTGTCTGTTTTTGAGGTTAGAACTTTTATACTATTGTGAGAATGGTCCTCAGCAACTATCCTTCCAAATCAAAAACTCGTGCTAGCAATGGCTTCGTTCAGAAGCGTCAGCATCACAAGCGATGAATATGCATGACTGACGGTCATGGTGTTGAGCGGCTGACCCTGAAATCTATCCCAAAACCGTATTCGTTCGTTCAGTCCGAGCGATATTGCGTAACTCGGGGAACAGGCAAGTGCGACGTCATGTCGTCATGGGCTTCAATTTTGTACATACAGGCACCTATAAATAACCAATCAATTTAATTATGTAGATTTAGGCCATACCGTAAATTTGGCTGACATACCCCGTATCAAGTCCCACACACATAGCACACCATCCTGGCAACCAGATGCGCCCATCTCGGCCTGCCACTGGTCTATGAAAATACATGTGATAGGACCGCAATGGCCGTTTAGGGTGAACTGCAATAGGTGGCTATCAAGCCGGAACACGTTAACAGTGTGGCCCTGGCTGCCAGTAATGACTGTACCGCCCGCCACTTCCAAACATGTCACCGGTGACCCTGCTGGTGAAACTCCAGGATACATCGAAGCTCCTCCTCGGATGCGTGATGTTGAGCTGGCAACGCTGTGGACGGATTTGAGCCGGCGGGTTGCTGAAATAAACTAATGCTTCTTGCCGAACCGCTGCGTACGTGGGCTAAAAAGAAAAAGAATTAAGGCACTTGATGACATACTCATTACAGACTGAAAATTAAATGACTTAGAATATACAGTATTTTAAAAGAACAAGTAAAATCTGTCTGCGTCCTAGGTGAGCTTAAAAAATTGCTTGAAACATAGAACTTACTTCGCCCATATGCAGACGTAAATCCCCAATCGATCTGAAAACTTTACGTGTACGTTTCCAGTCTCAGAAAATCGATTCGTTCACTTAACCGTGCGACTATCACTTTGTCACCGGCGAGGTTTATGTTAGTTACCCCATTGTTGTGGTTGTTTTCAGCTTCATATATATCCTGCAATGAAACGTCCGTCAATAGTTGTAATAAAAAACAAATGACTCCAAACAATTTACCTAAAAGTTACCAGTCGTTCCCTCCCAGAATTTTAAACGCCCATCTGCACACCCAATCTCTATGAGATCATCAAAAAAGTCCAGATACCAGATCGGCGAAGTCTGGTAACATTTCTTCCGCGCTGAACTTCCTCCTCCAGGTGGCTGAAAACATTCCCCAGCGCTCATCTGCTCTCGAGGTGGGCAGTTCCGGCATCAGGTGCAAAGCGTCGATAGTTTTTACCGAGTATAGCGTCGAAAAAGGATCGTTTCGCAGCACCTCCAGTTTTAATTCTACTAGATCTTTGCGAATAATTTCAATTAGCAAACTTGCATCCGCCGCGCTAAAAGATTAATCGGGTAATTTTAAAGCTGACACTAAATATTTCGACTTACTTGCATGCCTCTGCATTTTCCGTGGAGGAAGCTGTTTCTCCATATTCGCTTCAGCTCGTTTTTCTTCAGGAGCTATGGACTAGAAGGTTTTTCCGCATTCTCTTTCTCTGGACTGTCAGTCGCCGGTCCTGATTCCTTTTCCTTGGTCATACTCAGATCGCTATTTTTTATTGAAAAGGAAAATTTAAATCCCATGGAACAATGATGGCTCCAAAAATAGTTTAGGTGGTTATGACAAAAAGAACACTTACGAGTGCAGAAATTCCCAGAACCTCCGCCTTTTTGACCCAGTTATCTGCATCGCTTGCCATCGCTTCGACCGGGTACAATGTATGGGAAAACGTCCTGAATCCGAACGGATACTGTCTCATCGGTGGTTTATGCCTGGCAAATCGCTGAATTTTGCTCAGAACGATCATGCGGAAAAAAAACAATGCCTTTTTTGTCTGCTCACTTCGCTGCCATGAAGCCGACGATGAGTCCTTTTTCCAAATGAGTCACACGGTTGGCCCGAGTGAATATGTGCGTGTAGAATACGCTTCCATTATGTTTGTTCTGTAAATCAACAAGGACATCTAGACATGAAAAAGAATGTTGCAGGGGGAAGCTTATGGTAAAAACTCACCGAACGAGAAAGTCCTTTCCAAGTATCTTGCTGTTGTGTTTAATGTTGACGGTAACGAAGTCGGAAGCGACTCTGACCTATGAGATTTTTCTGTCCCCGAGCGCTATCAGCGGACACACTACGAATTTAACCGTCAAGTGGCTTTCACTTTTGCTGAGCTGGAAGCGGCCGCTCTGAATCTGTACAGCGACATCCTTTTGAACCACTTCGGATTCATGAACTATACACTATAATTATATTATACAATGGATTTTTTCATAACGTTTACTATTCCCTAAAATCACGAACCGATCCAATGGCTAATGATTATGTAGAACTAGGGGAAAGTAATAAAAACATGAACGACAGCGAGCAGGATAAATTCGAGGATTTGAACAATCAGTTAAGTCAGCTGTTGCGGGGTAACACATAACGGGCGCGTTCATCCGAGGTGAGATATAATTTCAAACTGTAACTGTAACTGGTGCCCGACGTCGACAAAAATCAGTCGTTAGTTTTCTGAGATTTTTTCTGCAGAAAACTAAAATATTTAGAAGTGTCAAACAATCAAAAACAAATCTATCAGTGCAGCCAGTTTTAGCACAATTTCATCAAAGTATGCTGTCACTCTGACAGTGTACCTTTATGGGTGTACCTGGGTCATAAAATGTGTCCTCAAAAAATCGTCAGAACATTCCGTATTAACATATTTGTATTTGGTAACCTGGCAGATTGCTGAATCAATTTCCGGATGATTTGATGTGGAAAGGTGAAGACATTTTCTAAAAAGGCCCATACGTAATAATATTGATCTTATTAAATCTTATTATATGAAAAACGTGATTTTTTGGTAAGAAAAAAGAAATCGGTATTTTTAGTAACATTATTGGTATTGAAATTAAAAATCGGTTTAAATATCGATAAATCGGTATATTCTGCAACACTGTTTTGGGGTTCATCTACGTCAAAACAATGTTTTTGACAAATTGGAATGAACTCTTGGAGTTCATACCCAGTAAACGAAACGACGAATAGCCAGATTAAAACAGATGCCGGCTAGCGGTAGGCTACTGGAACTATGTTATAGGCTACCCGCCGTAACTTTATTTCATATTCCCCACTCGAAGTTCATCCAAATGGTGAAAAAGTATGGAGAATCGAGGTAAAATAGGACAGGGGAATACAGAGTAAAATGGGCAGCTCGAAGAATTTTTGATTTTTTCAATAGTTAGAGACACCAAATTAACGTGACAGTATTCAGAATTGATCCAGCGATGAAAACGGAAGCTGTTCTGCATATAAAATTTTTTGACGAGAAAGGTCTATTGTAAAATACTGAAAACATAGATCTCAGACCAAATCCAACCCAAAAAATGAATGTTAAGTAGGATGTGTCCAAAATCAATAAAAATCGGTAGTTTTCGGTAGGGACAACAAAATATCGGTAGTTTTGCCTTCCCTAATAAAAAAATATTATACACGAACTTTAACTCATACAGTCCAACGATTCCACATATTGTTTGGATGATACCCTGAACAGGTCGTTAGGCTCTTGAATGATAAGATGTTTAGTAGGGTTGGTTGTCTGTGAATCGGTAGGGAAGACCAAAATCGGTAGGACTACCGATAAATCGGTAGTTCTGGCCACCCTGGACATAAACACCATCCAATGCATATATTTTTTTTTTCATTTTGGGTGTTGTCTTGATAGGTCAAATTAAAGACGCTGAATCCCTCTGGATAAAGACTCGCCAACTCTATCTTATTCTTATTATTTCGACACAGATCTTTCAATAGGGCCAAAGTCGCAATATACTCAAATGGAGAAAAATCTGTTTCAATATACGGCGATGCTTTTCTAAATGTAGTTTTTATTGTAGGTATAAATTACTTTGTGACCATGTTTTTCCGGAAGCATCTTTGGTTAAACCTTATGACAATATAACAAAGAATTTAATTCCTATGTGCTTTTAGTGGGTAGAAACTAAAAAAATGCTTACGCCCAATTTGCATCCCAGTCGTGATTTCGCCCTTCAGCAACCACCATTTGCGGAAGGGCTAAACGGTGTACATAATTTTCAGAAGGGCGCGGTAAAAGGGCTAAACTGACTCTGTCTTGCTGGGTAGGGCTGGGTAAATGGGCGAGCTTGACAGTATACTTTTTAATAGGGCTCAGCAAATGGGCGCATAGAAACCCAATGTAAATGATAGGGCGCGTGCATCTTTTCTTCGAATTTCATGAAAATATCGAAATATTCGAATGTTTATGTGCAACAACTATCGAGTAGACATGATCCTAGTAGATATTGCTTATCATTTATATAATAGAACCGCCGTTTAAAGAATAATTTTGTGAATAATAACCGTACGCCTGGTTCTGTCAAAAAATGTATGTTTAGCCTTTATATTCCATATGAGAAGAAGGGCCTAAGTCGAAATCTCGAAGAAAATGCATGTTTCGCCGTTTTGTTTTCTTTAATTATAAATCGAACTAAAAACCATTTTAACTAATTTTCACCTCAATCTTGTAGTATTTTTGTCGCATAATGTCATAATAGCGAAAACGCAGTTTGTTTACATTTGCGATTTAAGCCCTAATGAAAGATCTATGTCGATTTATCAGTAAGTGTCATTCCAATCGAGCACGAGACCTGTCAAAAGCCCTCAATCCGAAGAAAATCCCCAGTGCCCCAAAAATCGTGCGAATCGGGCTCCAATATGGCGCTTGTATTTGACGTTCCCATCGTGAGCCATTAGAGCGAAAGAGAGAGTGATTCGATTTTGCGTTTGTGCTATTCGAATATCATTTTTCTCGCTCTTATGGTTTGCGAGTTTTCTGTTGATTTTGTTCTCGGAAACTGCGCAGCGTGTGCATCGCGAGGTAAGATTGATTCTTTCTTGAATATTAATATTGATATTAATATTATTAATAATATTAATATCAACATTCCAGTCAAACAATCAACGGCATTCACAATGGCTAATGTTATTTATCAGCCAATTAACTACATTTATTCGCTTTGTCGTTTCAGTTCTAATTCTTTGCCCTTGGAAAATTTTAATTTCTCCGCTTCCGCTACCTCACTTGCTGGTGATCGACGTGACCAGGAGAAAGTCAACAATGGCATCATGGGAAAACCGGTCGTATTGTTGGGTAAGAAATCAACATTTATTTCGTGATATTTAATTTCATTGGTCCTTAAACTGCTTTTTTAGCGAAAACTTCCCTGGCGGAACCAGGCAACCCGTGGAAGACATGTCCCTAAATCAATATCAAGGTTAACTACACTTGAAGCGCAGAATCATACGGTGAAATTACGCTTCAATAGGCAGGATCCACCAAGAAGTTTGTTTCTTCTTTTTTTGGTGGTAGAAAATGATTTGCTTACAGGTAACATCCCAGCTGCTCAAATTGTTGCCACTAATCTGATGGACAAGCTAGAAAATATGTTTATTTTCTTGGTAGAATAGGACATATTGCCGTACGTAGAAGTGCTTGGGCCTGCTAGGCGAACCATTCGTACTGATGTGACTCCAGCACCCGAATTGTGCAAAATAAATGTAGTGGTCACATGGAAGTAAATCCGTTCTTGCGAAAACCGTATTTGGCGGAGAAGGTAGTCTTGACGAAAATTAAACCGGGGAGCGCTAGAAAAACCTTAAGTTTCGCATCAATGCAAATCAAGACGGAGCGGTTAATTTGAAAATTATTGTGTAAATCATGTTCCAAACTGTGTACAGTTGGAGGAACTGAAGGGATTCAATGGAATAGATTCCCAGGTAGTGACCACATCACTTTCAGGATACTGTTTCATGTACAGTTGTGGGGTTACCGCGATTATATTAATTTGGTTTTGGTTTGTTGTTGCGACGTCCGTGGGAATACACTTGATCCACGTTACTGCCAACGATCAGCTTATCAATGGTTCGCCATTCTCTTGTAACGTGTTTGACGTTTCGCGTGTGTCGGTTGGTTCATCACAGCACTTCACTGGGAGTTCCGTTAACCTTTAGTATAGATGCTGCTGGCGCTGGTGCGCTTGAATTGGTTGTGTCTACAGATATCATCACCGTTAAAGCTGAAGTCATAGTTTGTGTCAGAACACTGCACGACGCAACATTCGATCCCCAAATTTGTGAGCCACATTTTGACAACATCAGCTTCAATGGTCTTCCGGACGATGGAAATCCTTTCTGATGTAAGGTTATTCAGCATGTTCAGGTTAGAAAAAGCACCTTCAGAGAGTTGGTCAGTGAGTATCAAAGTTTTGAGATTTACTATCAAGATAATAATTATCGTTCACGCCGTTGCGTAAGTCTGCCAAGTTTAAGGCTAAGGTGTGTAATACTTATTGGCATAAACCAGCTTCGCTGGCAGTTTCGAATCTGGGGGTCGGGGAACTTAGAAGATTGAGTTCAATCACACTCGAGTAGCTTCCCATAAAATAACGATGCTGTACAATCCGC